>NC_056440.1:22798283-22878283 GCF_018296145.1 Oncorhynchus tshawytscha | reverse complement strand
CCAACAATTTACAGACAGATTATTTCACTTATAATTCACTCTATCACAATTCCAGTGTGTCAGAAGTTTATATACACTAAATTGACTGTGCCTTTAAACAGCTTGGAAAATTCCAGAAAATGATGTCATGGCTTTAGAAGCTTCTGATAGGCTAATTGACATAATTTGTGTCAATTGGAGGTGTACCTGTGGATGTATTTCAAGGCCTACCTTCAAAGTCAGTGCCTCATTGCTTGACATCATGGGAAAATCAAAACAAATCTACCAAGACCTCAGAAAATTTATTGTAGACCTCCACAAGTCTGGTTCATCCTTGGGAGCAATTTCCAAATGCCTGAAGATACCACGTTCATCTGTACAAACAATAGCACGCAAGTATAAACACCATGGGACCACGCAGCCTTCATACCGCTCAGGAAGGAGACGCATTCCGTCTCCTAGAGATGAATGTACTTTGGTGCGAAAAGTGCAAATCAATCCCAGCAACAGCAAAGGACCCTGTGAAGATGCTGGAGGAAACAGGTACAGAAGCATCTATAGCCATTGTAAAACGAGTCCTATTTTGACATAACCTGACAGGCTGCTCAGCAAGGAAGAAGCCACTGCTCCAAAACCGCCATAAAAAAGCCAGACTACGGTTTGCAACTGCACATGGGGACAAAGATCATACTTTTTGTCCTCTGGTCTGTTGAAACAAAAATAAAACTGTTTGGCCATAATGACCATCATTATGTTTGGAGGAAAAAGAGGGAGGCTTGCAAGCTCTAGAACACCATCCCAACCGTGAAGCATGGGGGTGGCAGCATCATGTTGTGGAGGTGCTTTGCTGCAGGAGGGACTGGGGCACTTAAAAAAATAGATGGCATCATGAGGATGGAAAATGATGTGGATATGTTGAAGCAACATCTCAAGACATCAGTCTGGAAGTTAAAGCTTGGTCGCAAATGGGTCTTCCAAATGGACAATGACCCCAAGCATACTTCCAAAGTTGTGGCAAAATGGCTTAAGCACATCAAAGTCAAGGTATTGGAGTGGCCATCACAAAGCCCTGACCTCAATCCTATAGAAAATCTGTGGGCATGAAAATTTGTACACCAGCTCTGTCAGGAGGAATCGGCAAAAATTCACCCAACTTATTGTGGGAAGCTTGTGGAAGGTCTACCTGAAGTTAAACAAAGGCAATGCTACCAAATACTAATTAAGTGTATGTAAACTTATGACCCACTGGGAATGTGATGAAAGAACATTTTCTCCAATATTATTCTGACATTTCACATTCTTAAAATAAAGTGGTGACTTAAGATAGGGAATTTTACTAGGATTTGTGCAAAACTGAGTTTAAATGTATTTTAGGTAGAGATAAAGTGACTAGGCAACAGGAGAGATAGCAGACATTAGCAGCAGCTTATGTGATGAGTATGAAAATGTGTGTGTGTGTGGCATCAGTATACATGTTTGCGCATGTTATGCGTGTGTGTGTATATGTGTGTTGGGGTGTCAGTGTAAGTATGTATGTGTGGGGGTGGGGTGGGGTAGAGTCAGTGCATGTGCATAGAGTTAGTGCAAAAAAGGGTCAATGTCTTATGGCTTTGGGGTAGAAGCTGTTCAGGGTGGTGTTGGTTCCAGACTTGGTGCACTGGTACCGCTTGCCGTGCAGTAGCAGAGAGAACAGTCTATGGCTTGGGTGCCTGGAGTCTCACGACCCTCACTTGAGCCTTGCGGTTGGGTGCCTTGCTGTTGCAGCTTGTCAAGATGCTCTCAATGGTGCAGCTGTAAAGCTTTCTGAGGATCTGAGGGCCCATGTTCACATACATACACACACACACACACAAACAAACAAACATACACACATGTTCATGCACGCATACAGACACGCCCACACACACACACACACACATAAACAACACTGCAGTAGATGCATTGCTCAATCTGTGTGTGTTTTAGTTGGTGGAACATTGTGGAGATTCATAGTGACAGGCATCCAGGTCAAGTGTCTTTTCTCTCATTGTTTGAGCACCAGCAATTTGAGAGGCTTACCATCAATCAGGGCTGAGGTCCAATCACCCTGAGAAGGTACGTTGTGATCTCACATGGTCTAGATTTGTTTGGTCAACACTTGGTGAGAGAAGCTATGTTTTCATACTTCAAGTGTCAAGGTATGGCCTCTTGAGTGGCAAAGCGGTCTAAGGCACTGCATCGCAGTACTACAGGTGTCACTACAGATCCGGGTTCGATCCCGGGCTGTGTCACAACCGGCCGAGACCGGGACACCCATGAGGTGGTGCACAATTAGCCCAGCATCGTCCAGGTTAGGGGAGTGTTTGGATGGCCGAGATATCCTTGTCACATCGTGCTCTAGCGACTCCTGTGGTGGGCCGGGCTGACACGGTCACCAGTTGGATGGTGTTTCCTCCGACACATTGGTGCAGCTGGCTTCCGGGTTAAGTGAGCAGTGTGTCAAGAAGCACAGTGGCTTGGCAGGGTTGTGTTTTGGAGGACGCATGGCTCTCGACCTTCGCCACTCCTGAGTCCATACTGGAGTTGCAGCGATGGGACAAGGCTGCAGTAAAAATTACTATAAAAATGTAACAAATAGGTGTCAAGGTATTGCTACTTTGGTTTCTATCGATCACGTCGGTTGACCACTGTGTTTTTTTTGTTGCTCCCACCTCGAACGGCTCATAATGATTTTTGGTTTCTGTAAGGTCTTGGATGGTTTATCTGGAAATGCATAGGGTGCTTTCTTTTTTGGGCTAACAGGAATACTAACTAACTAACTTGTCAACTACTTTGCTGTAAATATGCCTACTATAACCTCTCAACAACCCAGCTTTTCTCTTATTCAAGGAAATGTTTCATTGACTAGCTTACACTCCTCGTCTAGCTGTATTTCCTTTAAAACGTTATGATTCACTGTTCTTTCCTTACCCACTGCTAAAATATCATTCTCCAGCGAACTCTACTCAACTGTACCACAGAGCTTCATCATTCAGCTCCAGTGTCAGCAGAGTCTTTAAACACTGGATGTACGGTAATCCTATGGGCACTTAATAGTCATTACCAGTCAGGAGATGAGGTGACCAATCAGGCTAGGCCCGGTCATGTCCAGGGGAGAGAAGGGAGCGTAGTGACAGCTGAGGTGCTGGTGTGTGTGGGGCCTGGTCCGCTGCAGACGTTTTTCAATTAACACCGACTCTGGAGAGAGAAGGGTTGTTCCGAGCAGTGGCTGCTGGGAGGCCAGGCCTCGTTTCTATTCATCAGGGTCAGTCCCTCTGCTCTTCGCAGGCAGTCTGACAGCGGTGACACGTCTGGCCTTTCTGTGGGGGCTCGCAGGGGTTTGCTGACGCTCCCTCTACAAATGGCAGTGACACCGCCTGCACTCCCTGGGCTCTCGCTGAAATTGATTAGCAATAATTGGAGGGAGTCAGAAGCTGAGAAGTGTCACTAAATAAATTTGGCTCCGGTTAATTGCGCATTCCTCTGAATGTGGGGAGAGAAACACTTAGCCGCCGGCTGACAATAGCGGATTAATTGGACCCTTTCAAATAACGTAATTAGGCTGATTGTTGCGAGATAAAGCAAAGGTTTTACAAGTGCTGCTGCTGGCACGCTGTCAGAGCCAAGAACATCATCCCTCCTTCCCCTCCTCCCCACTCTCCTCCCCCTGTCCTCCCCCTCCTCTCCCCTCATTCTCTTTGATTTGAGCTGGAACAGATGGACCATGGCCTTTCATAATTGAGGTGTATTCTCTTACACTCAGTTGATCCTCCCTGCCTGGCTGCCACAGTGTGGGAGATGTTTTAACCTCTGTCCTGTAGACGGTAGTGGACCAAGAGATCATCACTCCTACAGGGTCCCCCACGGATAACATCAGGGGCAACATTTCAATCAATCAGCTACTGATCTATAGTTCACTATCTTTTCCTTAAGCAGACAGACAGTGCCTTTGATAACATTGCATTGCAGGCATACCTGACGGGGAAGCTACTGTGCCTGGATGAAGACCAAAGGGATTCTTGTCAGCCTTCCAGAGCATATGAATCCAATTTAAGCCGGGTTCCTTCCTGGTCCAAGTGGAAATGGTTTCAGAGCCCCAGAGCATTAGTCAAGCTTGACCCTTACTGGGGGCCGGGACCGTGAAGTCCTTCCTCCTCTCCGCTCTGCACCAAGGGCCCCTCGCTGTGTGGAGGCTGGTGCTTCAGCAGGCTGGACTCTTCTTGGATGATGCCCAGGTCTCAAACAGAGAGGAGGCCTCCACAGACCAGGCTTCAAAGGAGAAGGCTGTAAGAGAAGAACAATGCACTTGACAGATACATCAGTAGAGGTTAACCACTACCGGCTGGTGGTATAAAAAAATATGAAATGAAAATATAAAATGAAGAACATCAAAAGGCTGAATCAATTGACATCTCCAAAGTCTTTCACTCAGAGGGATCTGTCTGAAAAGGCTGGAGTTGAGGTTCTGCTGAAAGACGGCATAAAATACTTCTGATTCATTGGCTAATATTCAAACCGTATGGTCTCAAAGTATGTACACGACTTCCTCAATGTGAAATTTAACTCGACCATTTTCCAAAAGAGAGCGAACGTGATTTAGGCTTTTCAACAAAATGTTTGACTTGAGCCATCGTTAATATAAAATATTGCATCTCTAGAAACGATCATGTTGATAACCATTCAAATGAATTAGGCATAAAAATTCCATTGTACTGGACAGTTTGTCTGTTTTGGTTTGATAAGACATGCTGCTGGTCCACTGTGTAGGAATTGTACACTATGTCCTTCTCTATATACACAATGTTGCTCTCTGCTGTTCTAAAGTCATGTTAAAGGGGACCAAACTGCCCTTACTTGTAAATAAACCCCCATCACGTATCTCAGTGCTCTCCCTGCAGGCCTAGCAGGTCAGGGTAATGCTGTGTTACTCCAGTCATCATCATGTTTTGGAACATCTCAAAATAGTGGAAACATCTGTGACAGAACAATTGTTTGCTGATATTGCCCCAGTGTTTCCATGAACACCTGTTTTCTCCCTCCCTTACTTTGACTCTGGAAACAGTGTACATACAGTACAGTTCCTGACCTGAGCGGAGAGAGTAAAAGCCTGAGCTTTCTATTCTGACAGCCAGGGAGGCTGGGGGAGAACAGAGCAGAGCAGGGTGAGGAGACCAGTGTTATGGGTTTGAAGGCCTTGACTCCTGCCTCCTCCTGCCTACTGCACCGACAGACCGATGAGTTGATGGAGAGACTTGGCCTTCCAGCAGAAATGAGATGGAAGTCTCTGGGACCTCTGGGAGACGTTTTTGATGCATGATGGGCGGAATAACATCGACCCCTGCCTTGCCTTGCCACTGTTAGGCAGTTATGGGTGGAGGGGAGGTACTGCCCTCTGACTGTGTATTCTGAACTCAGGACCAGGGCTCCTTCCTGGTGTGGTGGATGTGAAACTCCCACTGGCACCATGAGAGAAACAACGGTCTGCTTTAATACACACTATACACGCTCTTGTGTGTGTGTGTTTTGTGGGGAAGTACACACAGACCTTGGCAGAATAATAAAGAGTACAGCTGGATCCTGTATTTCCTATATGGTCTTATTTCTTTTGGGATACCACAGGGTAATGCAAATAACAACATGATAAAAATATAATGCTTGGCCTTAACTAATATGAGTAATATTAAACATGCATGCCCATGTTTATTCTGTAGCACCATGCAGAACAATGCATGTTGCATGTAACACGTAAAACGATAGATGAAAGTGAAAGACCTCTGAGGGCCTACTGACTGATTCCAGTGCTCTCCCTCCAGGCCTAGCAGGTTTAGCAGGCCAGGGTAGTGGGGTTGAGGCACGTCCTTCCTCTGCTGTGTTGTGTTACTCCAGTCATCATCAGAGCTAGAAGGCCATTTAATCTCTGGCACTGCTGTTACCTTGGCCGTGGGTCCCACCTGCCCCGCTGGAGATCTGACGGCTGGGGGGGGTTCGCACACCAGCCAGGGGTGGCGGGTGAGGGGCTGGGGGTGTGCCAGAGTCACAGCCACAGATTAACTCTAGTATTTATGACCCGACCCGTCTAATGGGAGCGGCAGAGATTGGAAATATTGCTCACTTAGCAGGATTACTGGGTGCCGTAACGCCCCAAAGGCCTGCTTTATGGAGGGTCATAAATGTTCCCAGGGAGAGACTGCTAGCTGGGGATTGATTAGCGCTCAGAGCAAAGTCGATCCGTTACCCACGCCCCACCGGGGCCCTCCATGATGGATGCTTCCGGGAGGCGGGGATTCGGGGGCTGGTGGAGGGGGGTGGACGCACTTTTCTCTTCTCTCAGTGCCGTGCCACTACCAGACATCCTGTGTGACACAAGATGGAGGACCCCCATCGCTCAGGGGCCACGGGAGGTTGTCAGGAGGAGGCTGAGCTATGGCCTGCTGCCTCCCGATCCCTCGTCTCCACTCGCCTCCAGCCAGCAGACAGATGGAGGGCCAACCTTGCCACGTGCTGCCATTTAACAAAGTCCCCGAACCACCTGACGTTCCTTGACATCATTCATTTCTAATGGTACAACTCTCCCCTCCCAAACCCCAGGCCCTAGGGCAATCATTCTGTACCAGTCTGGGTAAAGCCACAGGAGCCATTTTACCATCATCTACTGTCATCACTATCCTTGTCCAGATTTAAAGCATTGTGGATCAGCTTCATAGTTGAGGGATGGAGGTCTACCTGTATTATCACACGATGATAGTAATGTTTCAGTTGAGTGTTTTTCTGTTTCTTGAGCGGTTTGTTGATAATATTACTGAGACCAAGGGCCAAATATAATATTTTTGGCATACAGAAGGATAACACATTCTCTGTAGCTTGCCGGTTCAATAACCACAGGGAACCAGTATGTGAAAATGTATTCACGCACTACTGTAAGTCTCTGGATTAGAGTGTCTGCTAAATGACAAAAATGTGTGTAAATGCTGGTGATGAGAATTTTGAGCAGATTCAGATTACAGTTAGCCAACGTGTCTCCGTTCTAGCTCCATGCTGCGATATCCAGTACTGACTGTGTCATTTCTTTATGTAAAATGTGTGTCTGAAGTGAACGGTATCATGGCCTGCTGAAGTGTGTGGTTCAGATAAAGCTCCCAGTCTGTGATTGCAATCAACTGATACTGCTGTCCTGTCTGCCTCTGCCTGGCTAGAGCGGAGGCCAGTAGGAGGGAAAGTAGGAGAGTTGTTCAGGGGCCTTGCCCAATACTGTAATGTCATTCACTGGCCTTTTGTCCTCATGTTGTATTGATTTCACCCAACATGGAGTGTTGTGGTGGGTTGCTGTGAGAACTCGCGCCCTCATCCCCGTCCTCTCGCTCCATGCAGTTATGGAAATGCCTGCTTGGTGTTGGACTGTGGCTGCCGTCATGCAGGGATTTTAGTAGTGCAGATATTTTCCAGATGCTTGGCTCGGGACACTGAGTGCCTGTGTGTGTGTGTGTGTGTGTGTGTGTGTGTGTGTGTGTGTGTGTGTGTGTGTGTGTGTGTGTGTGTGTGTGTGTGTGTGTGTGTGTGTGTGTGTGTATATATGTGCGAGCTAGTGTGTGTACGTGCCTGTGCGTATGTAATATCTGCGAGCCACCATCTCCAGTTTTATTGTCCGTCGCATGGAGAGTGATGAAAGCGCTCCTAAAAATGGCCTACCTGCCGCTCCCAGGATTTATTGGCGTGTTTATCTCGGGTTTCAACAAAAGCAAAACTGTTTTCTGTTATTTAGGAGTTCAGCTGCTCGGGGAAGGAGCTCACCTTTCAGTTTGACGCAGCCTTTACTTACATTTGCTATTGGATTACCACCCCAACCACATCAACAGGGGTTTTTGTTTTAGTTACAGAACCGTTGCTCTCTGGGCCAGGTGTCCATCCACTCAGGTTTTGTGAATTCATATCTTATCCTTCTGACTCTCCCTCACTCTGTGGCATGTTTAAATAAGGTAACTATCACCACAGGACATTGTCTATTGTCCTTATTAGCCAAGTGGAGACAGCAGAATGCTGTTCTAGTTCCCCTTGTTGAACGAGGAGAGGAGGCAGTCGTCAGATAAGACTGATTACAAAGCTTATCAGATACATGGAGATAATGATGGTAGCAATGTAAATGGAAAAGCAGTCTAGGCCGAGATAACAGAGTTCTCCACTGGTTAATGCACTGCACTGCGGGCGATGGTGCGATAACAATGCACCGCAAACCAGACAGACAGTAGAACAATCCCAGCTCAACAGTACATTAAATCCGTTGGGTTGAGATGTTCAACTGAATGTTTTATCTGTAGCACAGATCTAGTCAGCTTCATAATAATATGTCTTTATCAAAGCCTCATGTTTAGACACTGTAAGGCAAACTACTGCGATAGTGTCTTTAAACATGGCAGCCATGAAATGTGTGCTTTATCTTATCTGCCGTGTTGACTTATCAGCGGTGGGGAAAGAAAGGGCATCCCTTTTGGAATGTATAAGAGAGAATGAGATGTTTTTTTTTACTTGACCATACATTTTTAAAGGGATTGAGTACACACACACACACACACACACTGAGATGTAGGGCTGACTCCATTTGTTCAACTGGTCGAATGTTTGGTTTGATATGCTGTTCGTCGACCGAGATTTCTGTAGTCGAGCAGTCGCTTTTTAAAAATGTTATGGTGCACAAAACACCTGTCTGATTCGCGCTTGTCTCAGTGGACTATTCCAAGCCCCAATTCTGGGGCTTCACGATGTTTCATTGAAATGTACAGCTGTGTGTCATCCGCAGAGCAGTGAAAGCTAACATTATGTTTTCGAATGACATCCCCAAGAGGTAAAATATATAGTGAAAATAAGTGGTCCTAACACCGAACCTTGAGGAACACAGAAATTTACAGTTGATTTGTCAGAGGACAAACCATTCACAGAGACAAACTGATATCATTCCAACAGATAAGATCTAAACCAGGCCAGAACTTGTCCGTGTTGACCTATTTGGGTTTCAAAAGCAGCACTAAGGTCTAGGAGCACGAGGGCAGATGCAGAGCCTCGGTCTGACGCCATTAAAAGGTCATTTACCATCTTCACAAGTGCAGTCTCAGTGCTGTAATGGGGTCTAAAACCCCACCCCACCCCTGACTTCAGGAAGGCAGTGAGTTGCTGCACAACAGCTTTTTCAAAAAATTTTGAGAGGAATGGCAGTTAACCCACTGTTCCTAGGCCGTCATTGAAAATAAGAATTTGTTCTTAACTGACTTGCCTAGTTAAATAAAGGTAAAAAAAATATACATTCTTAAAACGCATCTCAAGTACACTGTTCAGCTCACATCTGAAGGCTGGTGTGCATTTAGAACATTACTGCAGATTGCTAAAATATCCTAATGATTATGATCACACTTCCTCAAATCAAATATTATGGCAACAATATACCAAAGATGGTTTGGTATGGATTAGAAATTTAGGAACCAAGCTTGAGTTTTTCAGTCTATCCCTGTTATCGCCTGGACTTCACGCCTAAAAAAAACCTCCAGGTTTACCTCACCACTCTCAATTTATTTAAACAAAATCTGAATTACAGGGGGCAAGTTTGGAAAAAATGTATCCTGTCCGAATCGTCCTCTGGAATGACGGACATTCTGGGGTAATAATGACATTGCCAACATTCTCTAGTAAAACTAGTCCCGTGTGAATAGAGCTAGAGAGCCCGTGTGAATAGGGCTCTCTAAGGTCAGGGCGTGACAGTACCTCCCCCCAAAGGTGTGGATTCCGGCTGCAAACCTGAACCTATAGGGGAGGGTCCGGGTGGGCATCTCATCTCGGTGGGGGCTCTGGTGTGGGACGCAGACCCTGCTCCGCTTGAGGTTCCCCCCCTCCGGACTGGGAACCGTCTCTGGAAGCTCCGGACTGGAAACCGTCACTGGAGGCTCCGGACTGGGAACCGTCGCTGGAGGCTCCGGACTGGGGACTGTCGCTGGAGGCCGAGTGCGTGGAACTGGCACAGGACGCACCGGGCTGGAGAGACGCACTGAAGGCCGGGTGCGTGGAGCTGGCACAACGGGTCCTGGCTGGATACCCACTTTAGCTCGGTAAGTGTGGAGAGCTGGCCCAGGATGCACTGGGCCGTGAAGACGCACTGGAGGCATAGTGCGTAGAGCCGGCGCAGGATATACTGGGCCGTGGAGTCACACTGGAGGTTTGGAGCGTAGAGGTGGCACAACGCGTTGTGGCTGAATACCACCTGTAGCACAGCAAGTGCGGGAAGCTGGCACAGGCCCCACTGGGTTGTGCTGGCGAACTGGGGATACCGTACGTAGAGCTGGCGCAGGATATCCTGGGCAGAGGAGACGCACTGGAGACCAGGACCGCTGAGCCGGCACAATCCGTCCTGGACAGATGCTCACCTTAGCACGGCAAGTACGGAAAGCAGGCACAGAACGCACCAGGCTAAGGGTGCGCACTGGAGGCACGGTGCGCAGAACCGGAAAACATGGTATCTGAACCGTGACCAACTCCTCATCGTAATTACAGGGAGTTGGTTCTTGTTCCCACCTTTGCTCCGCTTGCCACCCCGTGTGCACCCCCAAAAAAATGTTTTGAGGCTGCCTCTCTGGCTTCCGTCGTTTCCTTGATTCCTGGTCTCGTCGCCGTTCCTCTCTAGCTGCCTCCCCCTGCTTCCATGGCAGGGTCTTGTCTCCTGCCATGATCTCCTCCCATGTCCATGATGTCCTCCACTCCTCCCGGGCCCAGGATCCCTGCTCCTCCTGGCCACGCTGCTTGGTTCGTGGGTGGTGGGATCTTCTGTCACGGTCATTGAAATTAGTGGACCAAGGCGCAGCGTGCATAGAGTTCCACATGTTTATTTAAATGAAACTTACCAATAAAACAATAAACAGCAACCGAGACGTAACGACTGGAGTGCTCACAGGTACTACACAAAAACAAGATCCCACAATCTAAGGTGGGAATAAGGGCTGCCTAAGTATGATCCCCAATCGAGGACAACGATAAACAGCTGCCTCTGATTGGGAACCATACTAGGCCAACAAAGAAATAGAAACAGATTTGCCCACCGAAGTCACACCCTGACCTAACCAAATAGAGAATAAAAAAAGTCTCTCTAAGGTCAGGGCGTGTCAGTCAACCCCAACTTAATTAGGTCTATCATCAATAGCCTAACTGTTAAATGTACCTGGCTTTATAAATCATCCATATAAAGTATATCTACAGAAATAAGACAGGTCTTGCTTCTGTTGCCTGTTTGAGTGTTTGTTTAATAGCCTACTGAGCACCATGAGCACCAAGTCTGATGCAACAGCAAAATGTCGGATAAAGCAATTTCACAGATTTGGCTGTTTTTAATCTTTGCTATGCTGTAATAAAGGCTTCACCATTTATGTATTGTTTAGGCTAATTATTCAAAGCTCCCTTTGTTATTTAATGCTCCTATACCCTCCTTTTTCTAAGTCAAATGTCTTCCACAGATCTGACTTCCTCTTTCCCTCCTGAGCAACCTGTAAACATTCACTTGTTTTTCACATGTCCTCCGCATCCATTTTGCTGTCAACATTACTGTGTACGAAGTTAATTTCCAATTTATTGATGTGATAATAATAGTCTATATAGGTCACATTATATAGACATTATATTAGTCACATGCATGCGATGCTCACATGTTTAACATAAAGAGAGCCAGGGTTGAGGGAATAGGCAATGCTTTTCTTAAACAACTTAGGGATTTCGGTAACAGAATTTTTCAATCAGAAGTCACAAGTAAGAAACTAAATGGTTGAAATGATGTGGCAGCTTCAGCACGGCGGCATAATAAACACTTGATGTGCTGTGATGCCTTTTCACTGCAGTAGGGAGGAGAGCAAGACAACATGCGCCAGTCACACAGGCACTCGCTGTCATTTTTTTTAACACAGTGTGATCATCGGGCTCTTTCTTGAGTCATTTGTGTGTCTTAATTAGTTAATCAAACAGTGTGCTTAAAGCATCAGACAAGCTCAGTGCATATGTAGTTGGTTTTATTCAAACACAGGGTGTGTCTGTCTATATATGGAAAAATACAGTTAAACATTTCGAACAATCGATTGGTCGAAAGAACAGGACGACTCTGTCGACCAAGGTTTATTTTAGTCGGTGACAGGCCTACTAAGATATAACCTAAGTAGGCTGCCACCCACCCACCACACGGCAGACCAGAACAGGGCAGGCCAGTGGAGGATGTAATCAGAAAGGCTGGATACCAGCTCCTGTCTGTGGGGAGAGCAGGAAGGATCGTCCCCGGGTCCTGGGGGTACTGGGTCATTAGAGACTTTTATCCTCCCCTAGGCATCATTACAGGGCACTCTGGTGCTCTCCCCTCCCCATGGATCTGCAGTCTAGCCTCATCAGTCATCAGTGGGCTCTGGAGAACAACTACTCCCCACTGGAGAGAGTGGAGAGGGAGCTCCTGACACTGTACTGTACCTCCCAGCTTAGTGCTAGGCTAGTGGGCCTCATACAGCCCTCACTGAGATGTTGACCCGTGCATCCGGGTGTTCATATTCCTGTAAAAACATGCTGGAATGGAGCTATAGCACAACATGCCATGTAGTGTTTGCTTTGAGAGACTTCCAGCTCGCCAAGTCTGGCCTGCTTGCTCCATTTATCAGGAGTGTTTGCACAAGGGTGTAATTTGTAACATTCGCTGAGCTGAGGGGGAGAGCGGGCGCAAGGTCTGAGACGGTGATATACTGTAGCGTAGCACTGATTGACTGGGAGTGTGTGTGCATTTTCAAACTCTACAGTATAGCCTACTGTTGAATATGTCATTAGACATACAATGGCATTTATGGTTTTGAATACACACCTGCTAGTCCAGTGTATAATGGGACTCATGCCTTTTGTTTACTGTCCATAACTGACATTCTACACAGATGTGACTATAACTGACATTCTACACAGATGTGACTATAGCTGACATTCTACTCAGATGTGACTATAACTGACATTCTACACAGATGTGACTATAACTGACATTCTACACAGATGTGACGATAACTGACATTCTACTCAGATGTGACTATAACTGACATTCTACACAGATGTGACTATAACTGACATTCTACACAGATGTGACTATAGCTGACATTCTACTCAGATGTGACTATAACTGACATTCTACTCAGATGTGACTATAACTGACATTCTACTCAGATGTGACTATAACTGACATTCTACTCAGATGTGACTATAACTGACATTCTACACAGATGTGACTATAACTGACATTCTACTCAGATGTGACTATAACTGACATTCTACACAGATGTGACGATAACTGACATTCTACTCAGATGTGACTATAACTGACATTCTACACAGATGTGACTATAGCTGACATTCTACTCAGATGTGACTATAACTGACATTCTACACAGATGTGACTATAACTGACATTCTACACAGATGTGACGATAACTGACATTCTACTCAGATGTGACTATAACTGACATTCTACACAGATGTGACTATAGCTGACATTCTACTCAGATGTGACTATAACTGACATTCTACACAGATGTGACTATAACTGACATTCTACTCAGATGTGACTATAACTGACATTCTACTCAGATGTGACTATAACTGACATTCTACTCAGATGTGACTATAGCTGACATTCTACACAGATGTGACTATAGCTGACATTCTACACAGATGTGACTATAGCTGACATTCTACACAGATGTGACTATAGCTGACATTCTACACAGATGTGACTATAGCTGACTTCACACTGTAGTGATAATGAGTCACCATCCACAACCACACAACACAAGTATTCCAGTGAAGAAATGATCAGTGGAAAATAAATCTAGTGTTGTTGTCCCCAAACATGACAAAACACGGTCGTTTATGTCCCCATACGGAGGCCTGAACAGTTCTGTCTGCCGATCGACATCCTTGATCGCAGCAGGACGTCGTGTTCAAAGTAACTTTGCTCACAACAAAGCGCCAGGCTGACAGCCTCCCTGGCCTTGCTGCTGCAGCTGACACACATAAAAGAAGCAGCCAAAGAAAGAAGGTAAAATAGGGGTAAATCTTTCAATTTCTGGAAGGTCAACCAAACAGGCTCTTTTTGCTGTCTTCCATCTCAGTGTGATGGTTCTAGCAGATAGAGTGATCCTCAATGCCAACAGAGTGAATTGTGAGGGAGGTAATGGTGGAGAGGGGGTTCTTATGGTATTGTTTGTTCCCTCCTCTTTCTCTCCACTACTGTAGTGTGCACATCCATGGAACAATATTATTTGGCTCTCTCCTTCTGATGAAATTCAATAGACCAACATAAAGTGTCCTAAACTGGAGTGAATTGCGTGATGCCCCAAAGTGGATTATTGTGAAATGGCAGGGAAAACCAAGGGACACACTTGATGTCACATTTACAGGGTATATGTCCCTATGTGTTGTACACCATAATTGTTCTGTGTGGAAGACATGTTACTGTATAACCATTACATCTAGCACAGAAAACCATTTGGCTACAGTGATTGTCAGCAATATTCTACATTTGAAAAAAATGGAATAACATTTCCAAAACGTGCTTGTTTGTGTGCACGTCCTTCTCTGTGTGTGTATATGTGTGTGGGCATGTCTGTATGTGTGTGTTTGTGCACGTCCGTCTGTGTGTGTGTGTGTATGTGCCTGCCTGCCTGTGTGTGTGTGTGTGTGTGCGTGTGTGTCTGTATGTGTGTGTGTTTGTGTGTGTGTGTGTGTGTCCTGTAGCAGCAGGAGTGTTGGTTGATGAGTGTCTGGGGTTTACAGAGGCCTAATCCTGGGTAGATTTGATTGTTGACACGGCAGCGAGTGGAGCGCTGCTTGACGGATGTAAATGTCACCTCGAGACGGGGTCCCTTCTCTCTCTCTCTCTCTCTCTCTCTCTCTCTCGCTCTCTCTCTCTCTTTCTCTCTCTGTCTCTCTCTCTCTCTCTTTCTCTCTCTCTCTCTCTGTCTCTCTCTCTCTCTCTCTCTCTCTCTCTCTCTGTCTCTCTCTCTCTCTCTCTCTCTCACCCACGGGCTGCCTCTGCTGCTCTGGAATTGATTGAGGTTCCTGTGTGATCCCTGTTGGTAGAGAGCTGGCTGGCTACTAATCAAATTAAATCAAATTGTATTTGTCACATAGACATGGTTAGCAGATGTTAATGTGAGTGTAGCGAAATGCTTGTGCTTCTAGTTCCGACCATGCAGTAATATCTATAAGTAATCTAACCTAACAATTTCACAACAACTATCTTATACACACAAGTGTAAAGGAATGAACAAGAATATGTACATAAAGATATATGAATGAGCGATGACCAAACGGCATAGGCAAGATACAGTAGATGGTATTGAGTACAGTATATACAGTGCCTTGCGAAAGTATTCGGCCCCCTTGAACTTTGCGACCTTTTGCCACATTTCAGGCTTCAAACATAAAGATATAAAACTGTATTTTTTTGTGAATCAACAACAAGTGGGACACAATCATGAAGTGGAACGACATTTATTGGATATTTCAAACTTTTTTAACAAATCAAAAACTGAAAAATTGGGCGTGCAAAATTATTCAGCCCCCTTAAGTTAATACTTTGTAGCGCCACCTTTGCTGCGATTACAGCTGTAAGTCGCTTGGGGTATGTCTCTATCAGTTTTGCACATCGAGAGACTGACATTTTTTCCCATTCCTCCTTGCAAAACAGCTTGAGCTCAGTGAGGTTGGATGGAGAGCATTTGTGAACAGCAGTTTTCAGTTCTTTCCACAGATTCTCGATTGGATTCAGGTCTGGACTTTGACTTGGCCATTCTAACACCTGGATATGTTTATTTTTGAACCATTCCATTGTAGATTTTGCTTTTGTTTTGGATCATTGTCTTGTTGGAAGACAAATCTCCATCCCAGTCTCAGGTCTTTTGCAGACTCCATCAGGTTTTCTTCCAGAATGGTCCTGTATTTGGCTCCATCCATCTTCCCATCAATTTTAACCATCTTCCCTGTCCCTGCTAAAGAAAAGCAGGCCCAAACCATGATGCTGCCACCACCATGTTTGACAGTGGGGATGGTGTGTTCAGGGTGATGAGCTGTGTTGCTTTTACGCCAAACATAACGTTTTGCATTGTTGCCAAAAAGTTCAATTTTGGTTTCATCTGACCAGAGCACCTTCTTCCACATGTTTGGTGTGTCTCCCAGGTGGCTTGTGGCAAACTTTAAACCACACTTTTTATGGATATCTTTAAGAAATGGCTTTCTTCTTGCCACTCTTCCATAAAGGCCAGATTTGTGCAATATACGACTGATTGTTGTCCTATGGACAGAGTCTCCCACCTCAGCTGTAGATCTCTGCAGTTCATCCAGAGTGATCATGGGCCTCTTGGCTGCATCTCTGATCAGTCTTCTCCTTGTATGAGCTGAAAGTTTAGAGGGACGGCCAGGTCTTGGTAGATTTGCAGTGGTCTGATACTCCTTCCATTTCAATATTATCGCTTGCACAGTGCTCCTTGGGATGTTTAAAGCTTGGGAAATCTTTTTGTATCCAAATCCGCTTTAAACTTCTTCACAACAGTATCTCGGACCTGCCTGGTGTGTTCCTTGTTCTTCATGATGCTCTCTGCGCTTTTAACGGACTTCTGAGACTATCACAGTGCAGGTGCATTTATACGGAGACTTGATTACACACAGGTGGATTGTATTTATCATCATTAGTCATTTAGGTCAACATTGGATCATTCAGAGATCCTCACTGAACTTCTGGAGAGAGTTTGCTGCACTGAAAGTAAAGGGGCTGAATAATTTTGCACGCCCAATTTTTCAGTTTTTGATTTGTTAAAAAGTTTGAAATATCCAATAAATGTCGTTCCACTTCATGATTGTGTCCCACTTGTTGTTGATTCTTCACAAAAAATACAGTTTTATATCTTTATGTTTGAAGCCTGAAATGTGGCAAAAGGTCGCAAAGTTCAAGGGGGCCGAATACTTTCGCAAGGCACTGTACATATGAGATGAGTAATGTAGGGTATGTAAACATTATATAAAGTGGCATTGTTTAAAGTGACTAGTGAAACATTTATTACATCCAATTTTTCATTATTAAAGTGGCTAGAGATGAGTCAGTATGTTGGCAGCAGCCAATCAATGTTAGTGATGGCTGTTTAACAGTCTGATGGCCTTGAGATAGAAGCAGTTTTTCAGTCTCTCGGTCCCTGCTTTGATGCACCCGTACTGACCTCGCCTTCTGTATGATAGCGGGGTGAACAGGCAGTGGCTCAGGTGGTTGTTGTCCTTGATGATATTTTTGGCCTTCCTGTGACATCGGGTGGTGTAGGTGTCCTCGAGTGCAGGTAGTTTGCCCCCGGTGATGCGTTGTGCAGACCTCACTACCCTCTGGAGAGCCTTACGGTTGTGGGCAGAGCAGTTGCCATACCAGGCAGTGATACAGCCCGACAGGATGCTCTCGATTGTGCATCTGTAAAAGTTTGTGAGTGTTTTTGGTGACAAGCCGAATTTCTTCAGCCTCCTGAGGTTGTATGATAGCGGGGTGAACCACTGCTTTTATTCAGGGCAAGGTGTCCGGAAACATGACCGAATACAAACAGTGTAGCTATTCCCTCCACAAGGCAATCAAACAAGCTAAGCGTCAGTATAGAGACAAAGCAGAGTCGCAATTCAACGGCTCAGACACGAAGAGGTATGTGGCAGGGTCTACAGTCAATCACGCACTACAAAAGAAAAACCAGCCCCGTCGCGGACCACGATGTCTTGTCTCCCAGACTAACTAAACAACTTCTTTGCTCGAATGCTGCCATCAATCCACAGTTTCTGGTTGGGGAAGGGTTTAATAGACACTGTGGGTACAACATCACCGATGCACTTGCAAATAAACTCGCTCACTGAGTCAGCGTATTCATCAATTTTATTGTCCGACGCTATGCGGAACATTTCCCAGTCCATGTGATTGAAGCAATCTTGAAGCGTGGAATCCGATTGTTCGGACCGGCGTGACCAACAAGAGGAGAGAGAGAGACAGAAAGAAGCAGGGATAGGTATTCAGACACGGCATTCCATGCAGGTGGAAGAGTAGCAGGTATGAGGAGGACGACAGTCACATTCAACATACTAGCTGCTACTCTGGAATAGATTGAGGTTCCTGTGTGATCCCTGTAGGTAGAGAGCTGGCTGGCTACTAGCTGCTACTCTGGAATTGATTGAGGTTCCTGTGTGATCCAAATCAAATCAAATCAAATTTATTTATATAGCCCTTTGTACATCAGCTGATATCTCAAAGTGCTGTACAGAAACCCACCCTAAAACCCCAAACAGCAAGCAATGCAGGTGTAGAAGCACGGTGGCTATGAAAAACTCCCTAGAAAGGCCAAAACCTAGGAAGAAACCTAGAGAGGAATCCCTGTAGGTAGAGAGCTGGCTGGCTACTAGCTGCTACTCTGGAATAGATTGAGTTTCCTGTGTGATCCCTGTAGGTAGAGAGCTGGCTGGCTACTAACTGCTACTCTGGAATTGATTGAGGTTCCTGTGTGATCCCTGTAGGTAGAGAGCTGGCTGGCTACTAGCTGCTACTCTGCTGGGAGCTCAACCACAGCACACAGCCGACTGCTGACGAGATGCCCCTTTTATCAATCCCAGACTCACCTGGTTTCAATGGCTCTGTCAGACAGCCTGGTGCTAGGCTATATCTGAGGACAAAGACTTTTCTTTTTATATCGAAGAAAGAGGAAGGACAAAGGGTTTGTTGTCACATCGTGTCATAGAAAGGACCCCTGCTGAATGTGACTGTCGTCCTCCTCACTCTCCTGCTACTCTTCTACCTGCATGGGATGCCGTGTCTGAATACCTATCCCTGCTTCTTTCTGTCTCTCTCTCCTCTTGTTCATTCCTAACAGGCTTTGTTTAAATGGGTCCCCTGTTCCTCCACTCCCATGCAGTGTTTAGCTTCCCTGAGACCTCCATTAGCGGTGAACTAGTCCTTCCGGTTACTAGTCCAACTCTCTAACCACTAGGCTACCCTGCCGCCCCAAATGTTGAGATTCCACAGACACTCCTGACATCTTTAGTCACCCAGCCACTTTCTGTTTCCACTGGAGAGCGGCGGCGTGACTCAGGGTCAAAATCACGGAACAATTACCCCTGACCCCTGTGCCGTTACCATACTCCTCCATTGCCCGCCACCCCGCCTGGCCTCATGCCCATACCCCACCTGGCCTCCATTGCCTCATGCCCACCCCCTACCTGGCCTCATGCCCGCCACCCCGCCTGGCCTCATGCCCGCCACCCCGCCTGGCCTCATGCCTGCCACCCCGCCTGGCCTCATACCCGCCACCCCGCCTGGCCTCATGCCCGCCACCCATCTGGCCTCATGCCCGCCACCCCACCTGGTCTCATGCCCGCCAAGGTCGACCCCTCACTGCTCCTGGAGAAAATGAGCCCCCAGAACATCCTGCTGTCATTTTCACTGTTCTGTTAAGTCCTCCTTCTCCTCCCCCTCCTCCTCCGCTTCCTCCTTCTCCCTCTGTATCTCACACACAGCTCTGTGGGTCCTGACCCCCACTGTACGCGCTGCATTCAGACTCCCTCTGTGTATTCTCTCTCTCTCTCTCTCTCTCTCTCTCTCTCTGTCTGTGTGTGTGTCTCTTTCAATTCAATTCAAGGGGCTTTATTGGCATGGGAAACATGTGTTAACATTGCCAAAGCAAGTGAGGTAGATAATATACAAAAGTTAATCAACAATAAAAATGAACAGTAAACATTACACATACAGAAGTTTCAAAACAATAAAGACATTACAAATGTCATATTACGTATATATACAGTGTTGCAACGATGTACAAATAGTTAAAGAACATAAGGGAAATAAATAAGCATAAATATGGGTTGTATTTACACTGGTGTTTGTTCTTCACTGGTTGCCCTTTTCTTGTGGCAACAGGTCACAAATCTTGCTGCTGTGGTGGCACACTGTGGAATTTCACCCAGTAGATATGGGAGTTTATCCAAATCGGGTTTGTTTTCAAATTCTTTGTTGATCTGTGTAATCTGAGGGAAATATGTGTCTCTAATATGGTCATACATTGGGCAGGAGGTTAGGAAGTGCAGCTCAGTTTCCACCTCATTTTGTGGGCAGTGTGCACATAGCCTGTCTTCTATTGAGAGCCATGTCTTACCCAGGAAATTGTCTAAAAGGGATTGAATTTATTGTTGCCTAATTGTATTTTGGTAGGTTTCCAAACTGCATTCCTTCCATCTATAGCATTTCTTAATGTTACTCAGTTCCTTTGGCTTTGATGCCTCATGATTGAGTATTGCTCTGTTCAAGTAGACTGTGATTTTGCTGTGATCTGATAGGGGTGTCAGTGGGCTGACTGTAAACGCTCTGAGAGACTCTGGGTTGAGGTCAGTGATAAAGTAGTCTACAGTACTACTGCCAAGAGATGAGCTATAGGTGTGCCTACCATAGGAGTCCCCTCGAAGCCTACCATTGACTATGTACATACCCAGCGTGCGACAGAGCTGCAGGAGTTGTGACCCATTTTTGTTGGTTATGTTGTCATAGTTGTGCCTAGGGGGGCATATGTGGGAGGGAATGCTGTCACCTGCAGGCAGGTGTTTGTCCCCCTGTGTGCTGAGGGTGTCAGGTTATTGTCCGGTTCTGGCATTTAGGTCGCCACAGACTAGTACATGTCCCTGGGCCTGGAAATGATTGATTTCCCCCTCCAGGATGGAGAAGCTGTCTTCATTAAAGTATGGGGATTCTAGTGGGGGGATATAGGTTAGCACACAGGAGGACATTTTTCTCTGTTATTAAGATCATTTCCTTTTGAATTTCTAGCCAAATGTAAAATGTTCCTGTTTTGATTAATTAAATGGATTGAGTTAGGTCTGCTCTATACCAAATTAGCATACCCCCCTCTCCCCTCTTTAGCCTCTAACACGTTCTCAAAGGGCACCTGGGAGCTCAACCACAGCACACAGCCGACTGCTGACGAGATGCCCCTTTTATCAATCCCAGACTCACCTGGTTTCAATGGCTCTGTCAGACAGCCTGGTGCTAGGCTATATCTGAGGACAAAGACTTTTCTTTTTATATTGAAGAAAGAGGAAGGACAAAGGGTTTGTTGTCACTTCGTGTCATAGAAAGGACCCCTGCTGAATGTGACTGTCGTCCTCCTCACTCTCCTGCTACTCTTCTACCTGCATGGGATGCCGTGTCTGAATACCTATCCCTGCTTCTTTCTGTCTCTCTCTCTCCTCTTGTTCATTCCTAACAGGCTTTGTTTAAATGGGTCCCCTGTTCCTCCACTCCCATGCAGTGTTTAGCTTCCCTGAGACCTCCATTAGCGGTGAACTAGTCCTTCCGGTTACTAGTCCAACTCTCTAACCACTCGGCTACCCTGAGACCTCCATTAGAGGTGAACTAGTCCTTCCGGTTACTAGTCCAACTCTCTAACCACTAGGCTACCCTGAGACCTCCATTAGAGGTGAACTAGTCCTTCCGGTTACTAGTCCAACTCTCTAACCACTAGGCTACCCTGAGACCTCCATTAGCGGTGAACTAGTCCTTTCGGTTACTAGTCCAACTCTCTAACCACTAGGCTACCCTGAGACCTCCATTAGAGGTGAACTAGTCCTTCCGGTTACTAGTCCAACTCTCTAACCACTAGGCTACCCTGAGACCTCCATTAGAGGTGAACTAGTCCTTCCGGTTACTAGTCCAACTCTCTAACCACTAGGCTACCCTGAGACCTCCATTAGAGGTGAACTAGTCCTTCCGGTTACTAGTCCAACTCTCTAACCACTAGGCTACCCTGAGACCTCCATTAGAGGTGAACTAGTCCTTCCAGTTACTAGTCCAACTCTCTAACCACTAGGCTACCCTGAGACCTCCATTAGAGGTGAACTAGTCCTTCCAGTTACTAGTCCAACTCTCTAACCACTAGGCTACCCTGAGACCTCCATTAGAGGTGAACTAGTCCTTCCGGTTACTAGTCCAACTCTCTAACCACTAGGCTACCCTGAGACCTCCATTAGAGGTGAACTAGTCCTTCCAGTTACTAGTCCAACTCTCTAACCACTAGGCTACCCTGAGACCTCCATTAGAGGTGAACTAGTCCTTCCGGTTACTAGTCCAACTCTCTAACCACTAGGCTACCCTGAGACCTCCATTAGAGGTGAACTAGTCCTTCCAGTTACTAGTCCAACTCTCTAACCACTAGGCTACCCTGAGACCTCCATTAGAGGTGAACTAGTCCTTCCGGTTACTAGTCCAACTCTCTAACCACTAGGCTACCCTGAGACCTCCATTAGAGGTGAACTAGTCCTTCCGGTTACTAGTCCAACTCTCTAACCACTAGGCTACCCTGCCGCCCCAAATGTTGAGATTCCACAGACACTCCTGACATCATATTTTCCTTTTGAATTTCTAGCCAAATGTAAAATGTTCATGTTTTGATTAATTTAATGGATTGAGTTAGGACTGCTCTATACCAAATTAGCATACACCTCTCTCTCTCTCTCTCTCTCTCTCTCTCTCTCTCTCTCTCTCTCTGTCTGTTACTGCCACCAAGTGGTGCACCTGAGGCACCTCCTCGCCCACACAAACACTGTGTGTGTGTGTGTACACCAGTATGTGCAGGTATGTGTGGTTTTATATCTCCGCATTACATCTCAGTTCTCATAGTGACATGCTGTCAGTTTGCATTCATGTGTTTGTTTGTCTATTTGTTATCGGGGGGGAATGGGGAAGGTATAGTGTAAACATGTCAGGGTTCTTCAGGACGCTGCTGGCTCTTGTATGCCGTAAATGTGACACTTAGTTAATGTCATCCATGTGACCTGGCAATGGCCTATAGGCCTACCTCTCTTAACTGTCTACTACCACCATAACTAGTCTGGAAAGCTTTACATCAGGGATGGGCAACTGGCCCCCCTTCTGTAGGCCCGTGGATCAACCCCCCAGTGAGAAAGTAGAATACACAAGGTGCAATTTCGAAATTGTGGTTTTGCATGAGCAGTTTTCGTGTTGTTATGTCAGTCACTGATAGTCACTCAATTAGTCTATGTCAGCTAACATTTTATAGATTGGTTAGTCAAGCTGCCAGCTATCTAAACTTGTAGTAAGCATGGTCAAATTACTGACCGGGGGGTGGACCTCGTTGACCATCATATATCATATTAAAAACTGCCAACATTTACAGTGCCTTGCGAAAGTATTCGGCCCCCTTGAACTTTGCGACCTTTTGCCACATTTTAGGCTTCAAACATAAAGATATAAAACTGTATTTTTTTGTGAAGAATCAACAACAAGTGGGACACAATCATGAAGTGGAACGACATTTATTGGATATTTCAAACTTTTTTAACAAATCAAAAACTGAAAAAATGGGGCGTGCAAAATTATTCAGCCCCTTTACTTTCAGTGCAGCAAACTCTCTCCAGAAGTTCAGTGAGGATCTCTGAATGATCCAATGTTGACCTAAATGACTAATAATGATAAATACAATCCACCTGTGTGTAATCAAGTCTCCGTATAAATGCACCTGCACTGTGATAGTCTCAGAGGTCCGTTAAAAGCGCAGAGAGCATCATGAAGAACAAGGAACACACCAGGCAGGTCCGAGATACTGTTGTGAAGAAGTTTAAAGCCGGATTTGGATACAAAAAGATTTCCCAAGCTTTAAACATCCCAAGGAGCACTGTGCAAGCGATAATATTGAAATGGAAGGAGTATCAGACCACTGCAAATCTACCAAGACCTGGCCGTCCCTCTAAACTTTCAGCTCATACAAGGAGAAGACTGATCAGAGATGCAGCCAAGAGGCCCATGATCACTCTGGATGAACTGCAGAGATCTACAGCTGAGGTGGGAGACTCTGTCCATAGGACAACAATCAGTCGTATATTGCACAAATCTGGCCTTTATGGAAGAGTGGCAAGAAGAAAGCCATTTCTTAAAGATATCCATAAAAAGTGTGGTTTAAAGTTTGCCACAAGCCACCTGGGAGACACACCAAACATGTGGAAGAAGGTGCTCTGGTCAGATGAAACCAAAATTGAACTTTTTGGCAACAATGCAAAACGTTATGTTTGGCGTAAAAGCAACACAGCTCATCACCCTGAACACACCATCCCCACTGTCAAACATGGTGGTGGCAGCATCATGGTTTGGGCCTGCTTTTCTTCAGCAGGGACAGGGAAGATGGTTAAAATTGATGGGAAGATGGATGGAGCCAAATACAGGACCATTCTGGAAGAAAACCTGATGGAGTCTGCAAAAGACCTGAGACTGGCACGGAGATTTGTCTTCCAACAAGACAATGATCCAAAAGCAAAATCTACAATGGAATGGTTCAAAAATAAACATATCCAGGTGTTAGAATGGCCAAGTCAAAGTCCAGACCTGAATCCAATCGAGAATCTGTGGAAAGAACTGAAAACTGCTGTTCACAAATGCTCTCCATCCAACCTCACTGAGCTCGAGCTGTTTTGCAAGGAGGAATGGGAAAAAATGTCAGTCTCTCGATGTGCAAAACTGATAGAGACATACCCCAAGCGACTTACAGCTGTAATCGCAGCAAAAGGTGGCGCTACAAAGTATTAACTTAAGGGGGCTGAATAATTTTGCACGCCCAATTTTTCAGTTTTTGATTTGTTAAAAAAGTTTGAAATATCCAATAAATGTCGTTCCACTTCATGATTGTGTCCCACCTGTTGTTGATTCTTCACAAAAAAATACAGTTTTATATCTTTATGTTTGAAGCCTGAAATGTGGCAAAAGGTCGCAAAGTTCAAGGGGGCCAAATACTTTCGCAAGGCACTGTATCTCCACCCTATGGCAAAATGTGTAGGATTGCAGGAAATTAGCTATAAAACTTTTCATTTTTATCTCCGCCCCATAGCAAAATAAGTTAAATTGCATGAAATGAGTTATGAAATTGCAAAATCTGTAGAATTGCAGCAAACTTGCTTTAAAACTGTAACATTTTCTCTACGCCTCATGGCAAAATGGGTAGAATTGCAGCAAACTTGCTTTAAAACTAACATTTTCTCTACGCCTCATGGCAAAATGTGTAGAATTGCAGGAAATTAATTGTAAAATACATTTTCTCTACGCTATTACAATTTCATTTACGGCCCCCAAAAGGCTAGGGCCAGTTCTGACTGCATTTGTGGGTATGGATGTGGGTATGTAGACCCGCAAACCACTACGACCCCTCATGATGAGTTCAGATTTTTTGTGGCCCCCACCCCCCCCCCCCGTAAAAAGGTATGGTACGTATCTTGCTCAGTCCAGCCATTGTTATCATCAGTATCAAGTGTACATCTCAGAGAGAGAGAGAGAGAGAGAGAGAGAGAGAGAGAGAGAGATACTCAGTCAAATCCCTGGTGAGCCTATTACCTCCCCATCACCCCTATTAACACAATCGAGCTGATCCTATTGCACAGGCCTAATCATTCCTCTATAGTGCATCACATCATGACAAGCCACTCCTGTCAGAAAGTTAATATCTCACACACGCACGCCTACTCAAACAAACTTGCGCTCTAGCATGCACGCAAACACACACATGCACACATCAACACACTCACGCACACACACAGATATGAAGGCCCTGGTTTAGCATGTGTCAGCTCTTCCGGGGACCATATACATGCAGACTGCAGTTATGCAGTGTATCTCAGCTCTCAACAGGATGCTGTCATGACCTGTGCTTTTTTCACCTCCCTTTTTTAAGGCCTGATTTCCATACCAACCCAAAGCTTGAGAGTTGGTCATCTCTCCTCCTCCCCACCCCCCACTCTTCTCCTCCCCACTCTCCTCTTCCTCACCCCCACCCTCATCCTCTGCTCCTGTGTGTGTGTGTGTGTGTGTGTGTGTGTGTGTGTGTGTGTGTGTGTGTGTGTGTGTGTGTGTGTGTGTGTGTGTGTGTGTGTGTGTGTGTGTGTGTGTGTGTGTGTGTGTGTGTGTGAATTCACGTGTTGTATGTGTGTGTAACCTTAATGGACCATACATCCTGTGCTGCTCATGTTTGCATGTCAGATTTTTGCATTAATGCTTTTACGTAGCGGTTGGAATTATTTTCTCATTATTTTTACAAGGAGACTACACATACAGTGTCATGGTAGAGATGATGTGCTACTTATTTCATTTTTAAGCATACAATATACTGGCAGTGAAGCTGCTCAACTACATATTAGTCATCTAACAGATTCCCATCCAAAGCGACACACAAAAGCAACCAGGGTCAACACCCTGCTCAAGGGCACGTCGACAGATCTCCCACAAGGTCAAAAACGGGGACCTGAACCAGCGTTCCATCAGCCACTGGCCCAAGCTCCCAACCGCCAGGCCACCAGCCCTCCAAGATCCTCCCCCACAGTTCCCCAGAGCTGCCCCTCAACCATCCAAGACCCCCACAGTTCCCCAAGAGCTGCCCCTCAACCATCCAAGACCCCCCCATAGTTCCCCAAGAGCTGCCACTCAACCATCCAAGACCCCCACAGTTCCCCAAAAGCTGCACCTCAACCATCCAAGACCCCCCCCATAGTTCCCCAAGAGCTGCCACTCAACCATCCAAGACCCCCACAGTTCCCCAAGAGCTGCCCCTCAACCATCCAAGACCCCCACAGTTCCCCAAAAGCTGCACCTCAACCATCCAAGACCCCCCACAGTTCCCCAAGAGCTGCCCCTCAACCAGTTCCCCAAGAGCTCGTCCCTCATCCTTCCCACGAGAAAAATAAGATAAAAATAAAATAATTCCGTTCCCCGCCCCCAAGACCCCCCCAATAACAAATAAAATGAACAAAAGAGAAAAAAGACAAAGGAAAACAGAAAACAACAATGCAAAAAAACAAAAGACATCAATGACAACAAAAATCATAACAGCAAGGCCAACTGAATATGTCTGAGTGCATGTATGGCACTATTTACATGTGTGTGTGTCCATGTATGTGCACGTGTGCATTAGAATGAGATTGTGTGTAAATGCATGTGTACACCTGCATGGCATCAGCCTCAGGCAAACCAGCATTAGCTGTAAAAACACTGCCCCTCAGTGTCATTCACACTTACTTTTTGTTCTGTTTTATTTTGACTTGATTTTTAATACTTTTATCTTTGACCCTCATTCTATCCCCTGGCCAGCAACTCCACTCCCACCTGTCTCCAATTCCACATCCCAAACCTCAGCTTCCCTCAGCCCATCCCACCTATCTCTGCTGGCCACCCTCTTTGGATTTCTACACACCACATATCTTTCAACTATGCTGTGATGTTTAACATCCAATTTCAATATATCTAATTGAATAGAATCCACAGATTGCGAGTTGAAGATTGATACTTTTACTAAGAGTATTAGTATATTCGTAATTGACTGACCCGGTCTCTCTAGATCTCCTAACAGTACTAT
The DNA here is from genome assembly GCF_018296145.1 of Oncorhynchus tshawytscha. Lineage (NCBI taxonomy): Eukaryota > Metazoa > Chordata > Actinopteri > Salmoniformes > Salmonidae > Oncorhynchus > Oncorhynchus tshawytscha. The sequence continues at coordinate 22,850,846 of NC_056440.1, read as the reverse complement.
TTCTAGGGTCAATTTTAGATCAATGTTATGCATTTTCAGCCATTCTTGAACCTGAGACCAGAAACAGGCTACCTGAGGGCAGTACCAAAATAAATGGTCTGTTGATTCTGTATCCTCACAACAATATCTGCAGAGCATCGATGATTGAATGCCCCAAATATTCAAAACAAATTTGGTGGCAAGAATTCTATGTAATAATTTTAGCTGAAAAGCTCAAAGTCTTGAATCTTGCGTTGGTTTATATATCAACTCATAAACCCTGTACCATGGAATCAGTACATCAAACATCTCTTCTCGCACTGCTGCCAACATCCTGGTCCTCAAATGAAACTGGTATACTTTCCTATTTATGCTATTTTTATTCCTCTGCCAGTTTTGATCCTTTATATTGGGCAGACAGACCAGTTCCCTACCTCCTCCCGCTGCCACCCGCCTCCTCCATTTTTGGGGTAATGCTGTAATCAATTGGTTGTACTCTTGGATTGAGCAGACCTTCCTGTACAATTCTGATAACAGCATGAAAGACATAACTCTACCATTCCAATTTACAGAGATGCTGGTTTGCCAGGCTTTCCTGGGGATAACCAAGGTTGGGGAGGATATGTACTGTACTTCTCTTCTCCCGTGGTCAAGTTTACCTCCCAAACTTAGCAATTATGTCAAATATAAACCATGTGTAAATGTTCTGGCTGACATTCCCTGTGTTCGGTATGGTTCACAGATGATTTAGTTTCACTCTGCAGTCTTTGATGTAACGTAAGGTTGGCTCTATGCCTCCTGAAATGAGAGCATTGAGGGTTCACAGTGGTGAGGGGTGTTCTAGGGTCAAAGAAACTATACTGTGTAATTGTTCAGTTCAGCCATATTGACTTTTTATCTCTGCTTGTAACATCCATACTTTATGTTTTAGAAGCCCTTGGGAGATTTGCACAGGCATTTATATCCTGCAAATCAATATGCAATAAAGGTGATTGACGATTTCAGATTTATGCACAGCTAAATGATATATTGGTTTGTTGTTACCATTTGAACAGCAGTGGTCTTCCCATTAGGTTCTACGTCTTTCATGTGTCCCTTGCTGAGTTCTGCGTTAACTCACCCCTCCATACACATGCATCCCTAAGCCTAATAAAAAGAAGCAGCTGTCAGAACATGAGTCCACAGGGGATTTGTGCAGCTGTCCGGGAATCCACAAACATCATCACGCATACACACAAACAATCTCAAATACACACACACACACACTTTCCTACACACTCATGTGCACAAACTCCTACACACAAATGCACTGGCAGTTTGTGCAGACATGAGATAACGTCCCAGAATGTTTCCAAGGGCAGGAAGGCTTGTCAGACATCAGAGGGAGCAGTATTAGCCTAGGCTGATTCATTACATGTGTTGATCTGCCTCCAATTAAATTGACCCAGAGCTCTGTCTGAGTCCCAAATAGAACCATTTTACCTATATAGTGCACAATCCTATATAGGGCCCCTATCAAAAGTAGTACACTATATAGGGAATATGGTACCATTTAGGAAGCAGACTCTGGCTCTGCTGACTCTGCCTTCCAGCCACAGCCCTCTCTCTGCCTCTCTCTTTCTCTCTCTCTCCCCCTCTCTCTCCCTCTCACCCTCTCCCCTCTGGTAGCCTGCTCTCTCTCTCCCCTCTGGTAGCCCGGTCTCTCTCTCCCCTCTTGTAGCCTGGTCTCTCTTTCCCCTCTGGTAGCCTGGTCTCCCTCTCCCCTCTGGTAGCCTGGTCTCCCTCTCCCCTCTGGTAGCTGACCTGGGCTGGGCTGACCTGGTCTGGACTGGGCTGGGCTGGGCTGACCTGGGCTGGGCTGACCTGGGGTGGGCTGGGCTGGGCTGGGCTGGGCTGGGCTGGGCTGACCTGGGCTGGGCTGACCTGACCTGACCTGGGCTGGGCTGGGCTGACCTGGGCTGGGCTGGGCTGGGCTGACCTCTGGGCTGGGCTGACCTGGGCTGGGCTGATCTGGGCTGGGCTGACCTGGGCTTGGCTGACCTGGGCTGAGCTGGGCTGACCTGGGCTGGGCATGTTGGAATCACTGGAGGAGCATTGTTCACCATGGTCTCCTCAGTCAACTCTGTCTGTAGTCATGTAGTCTAGATAAGAGGGGCTACTGTAGCCTAGTTGACAGATCTAGTTTGTGCTTTACTCCTCTGAGTGACATTGACATATGTATGACATGACAGCTAGAAAGTTGTATCAAGAGATAATAATATATATATATATATATATATATATATATATACAGTATATACAGTGCATTCGGAAAGTTTTCAGACCCCTTGACTTTTTTCACATTTTGTTACGTTACAGCCTTATTCTAAAATTGATTCAATAGTTTTTTTCCCTCATCAATCTAAACACAATACCCCATAATGACAAAGTAAAAATGTTTTTTATTTTTTATTAAACATGACATTCAGACCCTTTACTCAGTACTTTGTTGAAGCACCTTTGGCAGCAATTACAGCCTCGAGTCTTCTTGGGTATGACACTACAAGCTTGGCACACCTGTATTTGTGGAGTTTCTCCCATTCTTTCTGCATATCCTCTTAAACTCTGTCAGGTTGGATGGGGAGCGTTGCTGCACAGCTATTTTCAGGTCTCACCAGAGGTGTTCAAGTCCAGGCTCTTGCTGGGCCACTCAAGGACATTCAGAAACTTGTCCAGAAGCTACTCCTGCATTGTCTTCGCTGTGTGCGTAGGGTCGTTGTCCTGTTGGAAGGTGAACCTTCACCTCCAGTCTGAGGTCCTGAGCACTCTGGAGCAGGTTTTCATCGAGGATCTCTCTGTACTTTGCTTCGTTCATCTTTCCCTTGATCCTGACTAGTCTCCCTGTCCCTGCCACTGAAAAATATCCCCACAGCATGATGCTGGCACCACCATGCTTCAGCGTGGGGATGGTGCCAGGTTTCCTCCAGACATGACGCTTGGCATTCAGGCCAAAGAGTTTAATCTTGGTTTCATCATACCAGAGAATCTTGTTTCTCATGATCTGAGAGTCTTTAATTGCCTTTTGGCAAACTCCAAGCGGGCTGTCATGTGCCTTTTACTGAGGAGTGGCTTCCGTCTGGCCACTACCATAAAGGCCTGATTGGTGGAGTGCTGCAAGGATGGTTGTCCTTCTGGAAGATTCTCCCACCTCCACAAAGGAACTCTGGAGCCATGTACTGTCAACTGTGGGACCTTCTATAGACAGATGTGTGCCTTTCCAAATTATGTCCAATCAATTGAATTTATCACAGGTGGACTTGAATCAAGTTGTAGAAACATCTCAAGGATGATCAGTAGAAACAGGATGCACTTGAGCTCAATTTCGAGTCTCATAGCAAAGGGTCTGAATACTTATGTAAATTAGGTGTTTCCATTTTTAATTTTTAATACATTAGCAAACATTTCTAAAAACCTGTTTTTGCTTTGTCATTGTGGGGTATTTGGTGTAGATTGACGAGGAAACATTTATTAAAAAACATTTTAGAACAAAGCTGTGGCAACAAGATCTGGCAACCTGGCTACAATTTTCAAAGTTTCTGTCTTTTGCCCAATACACATCTACTTTCTCTTCCTATAGTTCTCCCATGATTATAATGACATCCTCGAGTAAGAACGCAAAGTGTCTGACGTGTTTGAATCAAAAGGCTCATCAATTAATACAGTTCTATGTGCCTTTTTTACAGATCCTCTCCAGTAGTTTGACTGCACTTATAATGGTTTCAGATTTAATGAAAAGGATGGATATTTCTCAAGTTACATGGTCTCTATATTATCTGGTTTCACTGTGAATGTTATAATTTCTGAAAAAAGTGGTGACAAGATGAACAATATACAGGCAGCAGTACACCATGGCTTCATCCCAAATGACAACCTATTCCCTATATAATGCATTACTTTTGAGCAGGGCCCATATGGCTCTGATCATAGTAGTGCACTATATAGGGAATAGGGTGCCATTTGGGACAAAGCTCATATCCCTTTAAGTGTTATGTCTGAACTAAGGAGCTGACACACTAGATTTCTGAAAACTTTTGGTATTGTGCAAGTTTGGAGCTGATATCCTTAGTTGCTGTTAAAACATCATCCAAATGACATACACTCACTGTGCAAAACATTAAGTACACCTGTTCTTTCCATGACAAAAGCAAATCAAAGCATATCAAATTGTGTTTGTCACATACGCCGGATACAACAGGTGTAGACCTTAGAGTGAAATGCTTACTTACAAGACCTTAACCAACAATGCAGTTTTAAGAAAAATACGTGTTAAGTAAAAATAGATTAAAGTAACATAATTGAAGAGCAGCAGTAAAATAACAATAGCGAGGCTATATACAGGGGTACCAGTACAGAGTCAATGTTAGTCAAGGTAATTGAGGTAATATGTACACTACCGTTCAAAAGTTTGGGGTCACTTAGAAATATCCTTGTTTATGAAAGAAAAGCACATTTTTTGTCCATTAAAATAACATCAAATTGATCAGAAATATAGTGTAGACATTGTTAATGTTGTAAATTACTATTGTATGTCACGTTCTGACCATAGTTCCTTTATTATGTCTTTGTGTTAGTTTGATCAGGGCGTGAGTTGGGGTGGGCAGTCTATGTTCATTTTTCTATGTAGTATTTATGTGTTTGGCCTGGTATGGTTCTCAATCAGAGGCAGGTGTCGTTCGTTGTCGCTGATAGAGAATCATACTTAGGTAGCCTGTTTTCCCCATTTTAGTGGTGGGTGATTGTTTTCTGTCTCTGTGTCTTCACCAGACAGAACTGTTTTGTTTTCGTTCGTTCTCCTTGTTATTTTGTTTTTTTGTGTTCAGTGTTAATAAAGGAAGACGAATCTCATTACATTGTAGCTGGAAACGGCAGATTTTTTAATGGAATATCTACATAGGCGTACAGAGGCCCATTATCAGCAACCATCACTCCTGTGTTCCAATGGCACGTTGTGTTAGCTAATCCTAGTTTGTTATTTTAAAAGGCTAATTAGAAAACCCTTTTGCAATTATGTTAGCACAGCTGAAAACTGTTGAGCTGATTAAAGAAGCAATACAACTGGCCTTCTATAGACTATTTGAGTATCTGGAGCATCAGCATTTGTGGGTTCGATTACAGGCTCAAAACGGCTAGAAACAAAGACCTTTCTTCTGAAACTCGTCAGTCTATTCTTGTTCTGAGAAATGAAGGCTGTTCCATGCAAGAAATTGCCAAGAAACTGAAGATCTCGTACAATGCTGTGTACTACTCCCTTCACAGAACAGCGCAAACTGGCTCTAACCAGAATAAAAAGAGTGTGTTAGGCCCCGGTGCACAACTGAAAAAGAGGACAAGTACATTAGAGTGTCTAGTTTGAGAAACGGACATCTACATTCCTCAACTGGCAGCTTCATTAAATAGTACCCGCAAAACACCAGTCTCAACGTCAACAGTGAAGAGGCGACTCCGGGATGCTGGCCTTCTAGGCAGAGTTCCTCTGTCCAGTGTATGTGTTCTTTTGCCCACCTTAATCTTTTCTTTTTATTGGCCAGTCTGTCCAGCTGCAGCTTAACTAGGTCTTTCCTTGCAGCACTCCGATGGATAAGACAAAACTGAGCCTTTTGCTCCAATAGATATGGCTTTTTCTTTGTAACTCTGCCTAGAAGGCCAGCGTCCCAGAGTTGCCGCTTCACTGTAGACGTTGAGACTGTTTTGGAATCGAACCAGGGTCTGTAGTGACGCCTTTAGCACTGAGATGCAGTGCCTTAGACTTCTGCTCAACTTGGGAGCCCAGTTAGAAGCTTCCTCTTGAGGGGACAGCTTGATGAAAACCTGTCAATATTCAGGTCTCAAATAATGTAGACCTCTCTGTTTACATCACATACACTATCAAGCATTTCACACATATTATTTAGATAATGACTGTTAGAGCTTGGTGGTCTATATTAACATCCCCCCAAAAAAGCTTTAGATGTGCGAAGTGAACCTGCAACCACAACACTTCAGTAACACTTGACATAAGATATTCTCTGAGCATTACAGGGATTGTGCTCTGAATATATACAGCAACACCTCCGCCATAAGTATGTCTGTGTCTTCTATAGATGTTATATACCGTACTTCTATTGCTACTGCTTTCTCATCAAATGAATTATCTAAGTGGGTCTCAGAAATGGCTAATATATGAATGGTATCTGATGTTAGCAAGTTATTGATTTGATTAACCTTATTTCTAAGGCTGCATATATTAATATGTGCTATTTTCTGCCCTTTTCTGTGTAGTTTAGACATAAAATGGAAAATAAACAAACAATATAAAAAAATATACATTTAGCAGTCCATTAATCAGTTGGTGTGTGTGAGTGTGTGTGCTGCAGGGTTGAAGTTACGAACCCATAGGTTTGGCTCTGTCATCCCTTCCAGGCTTTTGGGAGGGTGGACAATGAGCCTGTCATAGTGGATGTAAACAAGGTCCCCATGCGCTCTGGCAGCTTTCATTGCTGGGATCAGTTCTTTCCTTTTCTGGTGCACAGCTTCAGGATAGTCCTCGTTGAGGAAGATATAAGTTCCTCTCTTTCCAGGACAGCTACCTTGTCCTTGAAGCTCAGGAACTTGATCACTATCATCCTGGGCCTGTCACATGGGCTGGTGGTGTGTTTTCCAGTTCTGTGGGCGCGCTCCACCTCAATCTGCCTGTGATCCATCTTCAGTTTCTCCAAGAATATTTCCCTCACTTTGTCCTAATAGATTTTGCAATTCTGTCCACATCCATGTTGTTCTGCCTTGATTGTCCCTCGAGATAATGTGATTTCTCTGTCATTGTTATCATGGATTCACATACAAAACTGATGTCCTCTCTCAATGACTTACAGATTGCTGGCATCTTGCCGTTCTCCTGTTTAAACTCATCGAGCTGACCCGGGGAGAACTGCAAACTCTTCTTCAGGTCCTGGACCTCACTGGTCAGATCATCCATTCTTTTATTAGTTGACTTAGTATTTGGACACAACACTTGAAGCTATTTTCTTGTTGTTGTAACAACTGCTTGTGGAACTATTTTTGTTTGTTTTTAAAGATCCTTCACCTGTGATAGAGAGACACCACTGGTAGCAACGTAGGCTACACTGTTACTCCTCACAGTTCCAGACAGGGCAGGTCGCAGGGAAGATTGAAAACAACGACAAACAGCAGGGATCTAGACCTTCACAAACCCGGGACAATCCGCGGTCCCAGCCACAAGTTTAACCCCGTTGCGGGCTGCGTTCAAGCCCTCAAGAAAACCAAGCTAGCTGCTATGCCAAATAGCTCCTTAGACCCAGCCTTGGTTGGCAGAATCACTGGACAGAGAGTTGTAGTCCCAGCAACTGATGCCAACCATGTCACGGGATCCAAACTCAAAAGTTAGCTAGCTACTAAGAAACTTTTCAATAAACTTTCCAAACAACAAACTGAGCTCTCCCTCATTCCGCGTTTGGCAGATGCAAGGTGAACATTACCTGCCAAATGCATAGTGATAACTATAAAGTTTGGTGGAGGAGGAATAATGTTCTGGTGTTGTTTTTCATTGTTCGGGTTAGGCCCTTAGTTCAAGTGAAGGGAAATCTTAACGCTATAACATACAATGACATTCTAGACGATTCTGTGCTTCCAAATTTGTGGCATCAGTTTGGGAAGGCTCTTTCCTATTTGAGCATGACAGTGCCCCCCTGCAAAAAGCGAGATCTATACAGAAATGGTTAGTTGAGATCGGTGTGGAAGAACTTGACTGTCCTGCACAGAGGCCTGACCTCAACCCCATCGAACACCTTTGTGATGAACTGGAACGCCGGCTGCAAGCCAGGCCTAATTGCCCAACATCAATGCCTGACCTCACTAATGCTCTTGTGGCTGAGTGGAAGCCACAAGAGTAGGTGAGAGAGTTTGGTCATGTAATGTAGATAAATAGATAGAGACAGTATCTATACAACCAACCAACTCTAATGAGTGTGTCTGGTATGCATTTGGCATCTTTTCTAGTAATGACATTTTCTACTGCGTTATGCATGGCAGTGACTGTATATTTAAAATGTTCTATTTGTAGATCCTCTCTAATAGCCTGCTGCCTTCATCTTCTCTATGAAGATATCTAATCATATAGAAAACAAACTACATCAAAGAATACCTGTCTTTCTGAAACATCAAATCAAAATCGAATCAAAGTGTATTGGTCTCGTGCACACGGTACAGTGCTTGCTAACTCTCCTCTACAATGCAGTACAATAACAATATCAATCAAGAATCAAATGCCAAATACAGTCCAACAATAACAAGTAATACAAAATGTAAGAAGAAAAAAAAAGAGTCAGAAAACATATCTGGACCATTGAAGGTGTAGGGTAATGCTGTCAAACCCAGAGGTTAGCTGTTTATTTATTTATTTCTCTCTTTGAATGTTCCATTTGAGGGAACTTTGACTTACAAATAATTAAGCAGAGCTTCAAATAGAAGCAACAACACAACACAAAGTGAAGTGAATGATTTGAATGTATCTCATTAGCATGCGTAACCATTTGCAAAACACGCTCCTACTTTCAACACTAATAATGTATGCCGGAATCAAAGCCTGTGTATTTTACAAGGGGAGGGGGGGGGGAGAAGGATAGATCTGCATAATTTGCCGCTGATGTTGACTCGGGTAATGAAGAGAACACAAATTCTGAGGATTGCTCTTGCTCTCGTTTCTAATATCATTACTACCATTTCAACATCATTGGCCTAATTGTTGTTGTTAGTAGTACTGATAAATGCTTCCCTGGGATAAGGAGTGTGTGTGTGTGCTCGTGCGCGGGTGCAAGTGCGTGCGTGTGTGCGTCCTTAGGGGCTGTGTGGTTATCAGTGCAGGGCAGACATTGTTTTTTAATGACCCTGGCAGGTGAGTGGGGCAGAGTTGGGAGGGGCAGAGGGGTTGCTGGGAGGTTGGGGGTAGGGTGGGAGGTGTTTGGGGAGAGAGTAAGGCCCCTGGGAGAGGTACTGAGGGATGAGTCCATGTTCAGATGTGCCTCCCCGCCCTTTGGGCTACCTCCTCTCTTAGCTCCCCTCCTCTCTGGGCTCTCTCCTCTCTTAGCTCCCCTCCCTCTGGGCTCTCTCCTCTCTTAGCTCCCCTCCCTGGGCTCTCTCCTCTCTTAGGCTCTCTCCTCTCTTAGCTCCCCTCCCTCTGGGCTCTCTCCTCTCTTAGCTCCCTCCCTCTGGGCTCCCCTCCCTCTGGGCTCTCTCCTCTCTTAGCTCCCCTCCCTCTGGGCTCTCTCCTCTCTTAGCTCCCCTCCCTCTGGGCTCTCTCCTCTCTTAGCTCCCCCTCCCTCTGGGCTCTCTCCTCTCTTAGCTCCCCTCCCTCTGGGCTCTCTCCTCTCTTAGCTCCCCCCTCTGGGCTCTGGGCTCTCTCCTCTCTTAGGGCTCCCCTCCTCTGGCTCCCCTCCCTCTGGGCTATCTCCTCTCTTAGCTCCCCCCTCCCTCTGGGCTCTCTCCTCTCTTAGCTCCCCTCCCTCTGGGCTCTCTCCTCTCTTAGCTCCCCTCCCCCTGGGCTCTCTCCTCTCTTAGCTCCCCTCTCTCCCCCAGGAGACACATGGTGAGAGTGATTGGAGAGCTCTGCAGGGATGAGATGAGGCTCCACTCTACTGTTCATCTGTTACAGACAGGGCCAGTGGGACTCTGATCTCTCCTGAGGGGGAACGCTGAATTAGGGCAATGGGCGTTTGTGGTTTTTAAGGTTGACTTGTTTGTTACTGTGTGGTGGAGGAGGAGGGGGGATGTGGGAGGATGAGGAGGGAGGAGGCCTCCTACTTAGCTATCTGTGTGTGGTATATAATCCTCACACTAACACATCCTGGCTGGTGGGTTGTTCTTGTTCATTTGTTTATGTGCTACAGCTCATTTGTGAATTCTGTCTGTGTTATTTTAATCTGGCGAGTGACTGTCTTCTCTTATCCCAGTGTCACTGCCAAAAATAGAAACGCCATCTTGTTGCAATTTCACAAGCTCATATTTGTTCCACTCGCAAATATGATGTAGTCCTTCCTGACTGACTGCACTGTATCCAGAGAGAGTTATGGAAGCTTATGCGTTCCCTTTTGATGTGGTCATTTATTACGAGGTGGATGAATAATACATGATTAAGACACGTAATGGATACACTGGGACCTGCAGTAAGTCCACTACTTTGTCCTTGGGCAAATTTTTTGCCTGGGACTTTGAGTGTTGTGGCTGTTACCATTGCAGTAGGAGGGAGGGAGGTGGATGTAATGTTGAAGGAGGATGGGTGGGGGGGTGAGTGGAGGAGGAGGCAGAAGCGACGTGTCGGGGGCTGCTGAACTGAGGAGGAACAAAGCCAGGAACTCCAATACCACTCGATCTCCTTCCTTCCCCTGCCTCCTAGCAGCTGCCACTTCTGAGCCTGAAGAAAATGAAGGCAGATGAATCAATTTGGCCTGTGGCCCTAAAGTGCACTTGTCTGTGCCCCAGCCTGGCAGGGAATAATGAACAGATAGATTGAGCCGGTGCTCTGCGGCACTGAGGTGCCTCTCTCTGCTGCTGCCTGCCTGATGCATAGCATTGTTGGGCTGGGCCACGCCACCTCCCCCTCCCTCCTCTCCTCCCCATCCCCCAGCAGCAGAGTCTTTCTCCCTCACTGCGTCTCGTTGGGTTAATGGGGGTGAGGGTCCTTTGCGCAGGACACTTTTCAGAACAAATTAGAGGAAGGATCTGTATCCTGGCAAACGCCCTATTCCTCCCCTGCATCTCCTTTTGTCCACCCTGCCCGACCGTAACCCTTCCACAGCCCCACAGCCAGCAGAGAGGAGCTGTGAAGAGAGGAGATGAAGGTAGAGAAACAGCCAGGAGGATGTCCAGGTCTGGAGGAGGGTAATAAGGACTGACACTGGGATAAGGCTGAAGCACCACCTCCCAGACTACAGCTGACAGGTGAAGAAAGGGCGGGGAGAGGAGAATGAGGAGAGAGAGGGAGAGGTGCTGAGGGGCTGAAAGCTTTCTAATTGGAGCAGGACGGTTGAGACCCTTCTGACACGGAGGCCCTGAAATGGCTGGCCTGCAAGGTGAGAAGAAAGAGCATGACAACAAAGCATCCCCCAGCAGCCACCAGCTCCCTGCCTGCCTCCCTGCCGGCGGGTGGCTGACTGCAGGTTGATCGACATGGGGGAGAGGCGGATTAACCTAGCCTACAGTAGCTTAGCCTAGCGTGAATGGACTATGTCAGACTCACTGAAACACTGCTGTTTTTATTAATGTCACAACAAGCGTGGTTTGTTCTTAGTTTTTTTTCCTTTTTTTATAAACCCCTGCAGTTCAGTTCAGTGTAAATGAGCAGGCTCAAATCGGCAGTCAGCAGCTACTCAACTTGGGAGAAATGAAGATGCTAGAGGGCCCTTTGAAGCTAATTAAAGAGCACAGAGCAGAGCCTCCAGAGAGAGTTTGTCCGCAGAACAGACATGTTCAATACCCAGACTAATGGGCCTAATTTCCAGTGCATTATTCATGTACAACACACACGTTACTTGTGTAGTTTTTTATTTCTGCGGAGCGCCTTTAATGGGGAGCAGAGAACCATTCGCTGCCGCTTGAACTCAACCTGTTTAACCTTGCCCGTGCTGCGCCTGGCAATTCTCTACGTTGTCTAAAACATGGCCCTTTAGAGAGCTATTCCCCCTAGCGTTACCCAGAGTGCGTTTCAAAGACTTCCCATGATCCTTCAGTGCTTCAGGGAACCATTTTGACCTTGATCTTTGTCACAGGATTGGCCAATCAGATCTCAGATGAGACCTTTAGCGCCTCCCACAAGTCCTCTGTAATGTAGCCTTGCCCTTCAGTGCTAGTGAGAGAACAATTAGTGTGTGTCCCAAATGCCACCCTATTCTCTATGTTGTCTTCCACTAAATTATTCTCTATGTGGTGGTGCACTACATAGGGAATAGGCTGCCACTTCAGACATGCCCTTAGTAAAAATTTTTTTTTTTAAATGAAGTGATACTGATAGATCTCAACCGTTTAAAGCCTCTCCTTGGACCTGAACTAAACACACCCTTAATCACAGTCTGACATGGCCAACAGGGCCGGCAGTCTCTATCACAGTCGGTGAATGTAAGCCTGAATCAATTCCTCCCGTCCTGCTGAACAATAGGTTAGAGAGCCTCCTAACAGGCAGGCAGCCAGGCAGCCAGGCAGGCAGGCAGGCAGCATCGTTAAGCTTGATACCTTGTTAGCCCCTCTACTCTGATCAATAATCAATGTGATTGCTGACTGAGGATCCACCACTACAGGACCTGCTGGAGTGTTAACACTGTGGCTGGGAGATTTGTCAGCGCTGATGCCTGGTAAACAAAGTAATCAGAGTGCCTGACTGTCTCCCTGGCTCTCAGTGAACTGCACTTGACTTGACAAGATGACGTGAACCTAACCCCCCCTCTCTCTCTCTCTCTCCCCCTCCTTCCCTTCCTCCCGTTGTCTGGAAGTGGGCTGGGTTCTTTGTGCTGCTCTCCCTAACAAAAGTAATAATCATAAAGCCTGCCATCCATTTTGAGATTGAAGGAATGTTTAGCTTGACAGCCAGTGAGAGAGATGCAGAGAGAAAGAGAGATGGAGAGGCAGAAAGAGGTAGAGAAAGAGTGAGTTGTATGACGGCAGACACCTGATTACGACCACCTACAGGGTCACACTCTCCTTCCTTCGTTCCTTCCTGTCTGTCTGCACCCTGATTGCAGTATGTTGTCGTAGCATTCTGCCTTTCTGCCGGGCTGTCACTGCTGACCTCAACACCATGCTAGCACCTTTCATCCAATCAGCAGGCCTCATCTGGCCTGACCGGGGCCTCACCAGGCAGGGTAATTAGAAAGAAAATGTGTCTATTTGGCTCGTTGCTGCTAGTCGCTGGGCAGACATACAGAAGGGCTGACAAACAGCCAGGCCAGCCTCTTGCCTCTCTTTCTCTCTCTCAGCCAGGTGGCAATGCCTCCGCCATGCCGCCTCAGTACAGGACCTGTCAGATTAGCTGATGACCCTTTTAATTCTACACGGCCGGGGGCCATAATTGATATTTACAGGGAAAGGTTAATTGTAGCAGTGATGTGTTTAAATGACAGTGGAGATCTGGAGACCGAGGCTAGCCACCGCGTGCTAGGGCCACCAGGGACCATCTGGCTGCTAGTCAAATGGATTACACCCCACAGGCAGCCATCAGCCGTCCCCATTGTCCTCAGAGAGGGGCTTGTAGAGGGCTGATAGGACGAAGTGCTCCTGCGGTGGGGTGGGCTACCTCCTATCTCCTCCTCCTCCTCGACTGACTGTGGCAGTGTAGCTACCTCCTATCTCCTACTCCTCCTCGACTGACTGTGGCAGTGTGGCTACCTCCTATCTCCTACTCCTCCTCGACTGACTGTGGCAGTGTGGCTACCTCCTATCTCCTACTCCTCCTCGACTGACTGTGGCAGTGTGGCTGCCTCCTATCTCCTACTCCTCCTCGACTGACTGTGGCAGTGTGGCTGCCTCCTATCTCCTACTCCTCCTCGACTGACTGTGGCAGTGTGGCTGCCTCCTATCTCCTACTCCTCCTCGACTGACTGTGGCAGTGTGGCTGCCTCCTATCTCCTACTCCTCCTCGACTGACTGTGGCAGTGTGGCTACCTCCTATCTCCTACTCCTCCTCGACTGACTGTGGCAGTGTGGCTGCCTCCTATCTCCTACTCCTCCTCGACTGACTGTGGCAGTGTGGCTGCCTCCCATCTGTCCTAGGAATATGGGTCGCTGCCAAGCGAACGCTCCTCTCATGGCTTGTCTGTCTAGCCCCTACCAAACAACACATGCTCTCAAGTTGGCAGACCCAAAGAAGCAACTTCATCATTCAGTGGTGCACCACTGGGCATATCCGCTATGTGCAGATTGTAAACAATAAACTGCAGATTGTTCTTGGATACAGGTGTTGCATCAATGTGAAAGTCATTACTTTCAGGCAGACATGTTGGTTACTGGCAGTGCTACTTTGCATACATTCAAACTATGAACTGATACTGAGACATGGGGCTACCAGTTTGCCTTTGTGTTATGGATGGGTTCCCATAGTGTGTATGGACCACACGATGCCAAATGTGATTACACATGGAGTTTGGGTCGTGTTGTATCTTGTAGTTGCTGTGTAGTTTTATGTGGTATCAAGTTGGTCTTCTTTGACTCGAGTCTTACTAAAGCAATACTTTGTCTCTATTCTATGAAAAATGTTTGGTAACACTTTCTATGGATACCCTCTTCATAATGCATTATAATACACAACATATTATTTTTCTACTGTATAATAACGAATGCTTCTTCCTCTGTTTCTTTCCTCTAGACCAAGGCCCTGCAGGTGCGCCCGGTGAGGCTGGATGAGGATGGGGCCATGCAGGAGATCAACAGACCCAACAGGAGCACGTCTAAAGAGCACCTCAGTGAGGTAAGAGAGATGTGCTAGTCCTACCCCCCAGACCATTAGACCCCCAGATAGGCTTGGGAGGTGTACCGTATATCTCGTATACCGGGGTATTTGGGAAAAGCCACGGATGGCTTTTCAATGCCTTCAATACTGTCAACAGTATTTATTTAAAGTTTTTCAATACATTTTAATAGTCAGTCAGGTGTTTGTTTGTAAATAGCACAACGGGAGACAGCAGGTGCTGGTGAGTCCATAGCGTTCTATATCTATCAGAGTCTCCTTTGTGCTGCAGACATGAGGTGATGAAGCTACACTTGTATGCAATTCATTACTAAATGTTTGCAATCAGATATCTTATAATGGCTTTCTGACAGAAGTCAAAGAGGTCTAAATGAGTTGTCTGTACAGCTGCCATTTTTCCATGTGCTTCTTACTAATATTTTTGTTTTCCTCTGCTCCATGTACACATGTGCTGCATCACAATTTTGTTCACTTGCACAATTTCTCTCATTCCCGTTTGCTTGTAGATGTCCACACTCACCGAAAATAAAATTTGGTAGCTAATAGCTATACTTGTATAACTTTATGAGCTGGATTTGCCTGTCTTTGCAATTATTTTTTATTTTTTTCACTCGTTAGCATTTAGCTAACAGCTTCTATGATATTTCGCTATTAGTTTGTGCTAATTGTGTTAGCATTGTAGTAAAATAAACCCAATGGGCTTTTCTTGCGCTTTCCTTGTGTGCTATGCTGGTAATTTTTTATTTTATTATTTTTTTTACCTTTATTTAACCAGGCAAGTCAGTTAAGAACAAATTCTTATTTTCAATGACAGCCTAGGAACAGTGGGTTAACTGCCTGTTCAGGGGCAGAATGACAGATTTGTACCTTGTCAGCTCGGGGGTTTGAACTTGCAGCCTTCCGGTTACTAGTCCAAAGCTCTAACCACTAGGCTACCCTGCCACTAGGCTACCCTACTGTAAATCACAGGATAAGAGAAGGACCTTATGACAATATTCAAATCTGGATACCGTTCAAGCCTACCATTAGACCAGACCATCAGACCCCCAGACCATAAGACCCCCAGACCATTAGACCCCCAGACCATAAGACCCAGAGATCATCAGACCCAGAGATCATCAGACCCCGAGACCATCAGACCCAGAGACCATCAGACCCAGAGACCATCAGACCCAGCGACCATCAGACCCCCAGACCCTCCTGGCTACGTTATGTATCCCAGACAATCCTCCAAATATGCTATGGCCAAAGTAAACTGTTTTGCAATAACCAGAAAAGCAAACCATTAGCTGAATATATCAATACATGCCACATCATGAGTTAATTAAAAAAATACAACATGACTGCCTACCTTGTTACAACATGGTTAATTAGGGCTGTATCTCCCCCAGACCCTCCAGAACTCCTAACAGGAGACCAGACCAGCAGCAGGCTATCTAGTTACCTAGTCCAGACTCACACGTCATAAATCCACATGCAATAGAACACCGTCCTGATCAACAGCGACAAGCAGAAAACTATTAGCCAAGCTACACAGACATCACACTGGGACTGCATCCCAAATGACACCGTATTCCCTATATAGTGCACTACTTTTGACCAGGGCCTATATGGCCCCATAGGGATTAGGGTGCCATTTGGGACGCATACTAGATGCCCTGCGACATTCAAAGCCTGCTATAGTTATGTAGATGTGACCTAAGGCTGTTCCACTAGGTGGTAGCTGACCCTCGCCGACCAGGACAGCAAAGAGTTAAAGGTCTTTCCAATTACTGCTGTGTGTGTGTCCATATGCTAGCACATTTAAAAGACCAGTGGGTGGTATAGAAAACGGAGGCAGCTAGGGTGTCGGTTGGAGCTAGGGATGAGATAATGCAATTTAGATACAGGAAAAGTAATATGAATTTATGCAAAATCCCCAAGCGGGTCATTTTAAATCAATGTAGAATATGCTTCCTAGCTAATGTCTGTCAACCAGGCCTCCCAAACCTCAGTAAATTCAATCAGACAGTTAATTTAGCTGGAGGATGTAAGGGTGTGGGGGGGGCTGCAACTTCTACAGTCAAAGAAGTGATCGAGGAAAAATTATGGAGAGAAAAGATTTTAATGAACTAAATGCGTTGTTCAAGCTATTCAGAATTCCCAAAGAAAATCTAGAGATGTGGAGAGAGAGAAAAAACACTCCCCCACCCCATTCACATGATATTTTCCCTTTTCCCTTTTCTAAGCCTTCTCTCTCTCTCTCTCCTGCCATTCCTCATGAATTTGGGCTGTTTTTTAATGAAAAAGTCGGGAGAAAGTGCTGGGTTTGGCAGATAAAAGAGTGCGGGCGGATGACAGTTCTGACAGGCAAATGCGACAGTGAAGGGTGTTGGGGGTACGGGGAGGAGGAGCGGGGGAACTGTTCAAATTGCATGCTGTAATCGTCGACGGTGTTAGATATGGCATGTCTCCCTAATCTCCTGCCAAATAGATAGTGCAAAGACGCTGATCGCTGTAGCAATGCCATCCATCCCTAGCTATCCATCTCTTTAAACCACAGATAGGGTCTCTGAGCAGAGCTGGGCCCACTCAGGGCGAGACCTGTCTGGCCACTGCTGGACAGGAAGGGTTTCCTTTCATTGTCTTCTTTTTTCAACTACTGCCTCTGCACTGTGAGAGAACAAACAGTCATTTTCATTACATGCATAACTCATATTTGATTCTTACACCAAAGTGGTCCCAGGCTATAAGAGTTCTTAACTAATTATGTTCTGTGCTGTAGCCGTGATTCATTAGCCAAATGGATTTTGTGTTGATGGACCAGCCCCTGGTTCAGCTGGTCCCCGGCAGAAAGCTGTCGTACAGGCAGGGATTAGGGAAATGTGGATGAAGATTTTCTGTGCTTCTGTGTCAGTGTGCAGGGAGGAGGGTGGAAGGGAGAGAGAGTGTAGCGGGGGGAGAGAGGGTGGCAGTACTGCTGGGGTCTCACCCGCCCAGCCACCCACTCCTGCTGGAGAGCTCGGAGGCCTGCTGCTGGCTGCATGCTGGAAGATGTCCCCGTTTTTACACACACACACACAATTCACACTCTGCCGAGCCCCGATTGGCCCATTTCAGTTTCCGCACCTCAAAATCCAATAGTCTGGCCCGTAGGAAAACCAACTGCCAGGCCTCGCCCTGCTTGTCGCCGTGGCTTTGAGGGTCCGGGGGAGGGCGCGTGGAAATGGGGAGAGGATTAGAGGGCGAATTTAGCAACATTTCTGTTCTCCGGGGCTGTTTAGTTAACCCTAAAACGCAGCCAGCGTCCTCCACACCCCCCTGACTCCCCCCTATCCTCCCCCACCTCACTGCTGCCTCTCTGGGGCAGGTTCTTAAATCCTTTTGAAGTCCTAAGCGCTTCAGAAATCCATTGAGAGCCATGTATAATGGCTTTTAAGAGAGAGTGTTTAGCTGAATCCCAGCCCCATGGCTTATGAAACGCTGCTGTAATGGATTCTTCCCCTCTTCTCTTCACCAAGACTAAATCCAATGGATTGTCCCTCATTATCATTTAAATAAGCCTCTCTTTCTACTCCAAACGCTCCAACTTGAATGAACCCTGCATAGTAAGGCTAATTCCAAATGGCCTTGGCCTCCTGTTACTGAGTCACACACACATGCACACACACATTATGCATGCATGCACATTCACTCACACACACACTACACATACGTTGTTCGCGTTTGCCCCTTTGTGTCCACATATATGGCTGGCCCTGCCCCTCTGCCCTCCACCTCTACCCCTCCTTCTCCCTCCCTCTATCTCAGGCGGTGGGGACAGGAGGGGTGAATGGAGAGGGAATAGTCTTTTGATTCCCGCAGAGCTGACTTTCCGGTTCACAGTAGGACACCTCCCTAATTGTCACAGTGGGGTTGAGACTGTGATTCAGAAGGCACAGAGGCACTGATGAGGGCTAAAGCGCAGAGGAAGGTGTGGGAGGGAGGGATGGAGAGATGGAGGGATTGGAGGTACTATGGACAAAATTGGTCTAGTAGAAAAGTCCCCTCCTGAGACTGCAAATTGCCAATCGAAATGGAGGAATAAAGGGGGGAAAGTGGAAGGAGAGGAAGGAGAGGGAGATTTGGAGATTGGTATTCTGACTGTGACCTGAGTGAGTGACGGGGAGAGAGATAAAGAGAGAGAGAGATGGACTCTCCCTGGCAGAGGCCTCGTCTATCAACAGAAGCGAGCACACTATGTCAGCATACACATGACAGGGTTATTATATAGTATCAGTGTATTTGACATTATATATAAGTGAATGAGACAACCATTATTGGGTTTGTCCTATGGAGCGATTTCAGTGCCAACAGAAATTGTATTTGAATTCCATAATTTTGATTTTTTAATTTGTAATGCACAAATTGAATCATTGAATTCATAAATTGAAATTGTATTTCATGATTTGAAACTGAATTGAATGAATATTAAATTCAGTTTAAAAATTACATTTAACGGAATATTCATATTCAATATTGTTCACTTTCAATGTGGTAGATACTTCATTAATTTACTGTGTAACAAGTTTCCAAACTATCATTTCACATTTATCAAAGTTTCATATATTAAACTTCTCAGATACATTCAGATTGAGTTTTCAAATTCAGTTCTTTAAATTCAGATTCAAAACCAGAGACAACATCGTGGTACTTTGCCAATCAGGAAAGGTAGAGGAGCATTGCTCTGTGTGGTAAACGGAAGCTTCGGGCGTTTTCTGAAGCCAATGTGGCATGTTTCATTTCATTTCAAGTATTTTGACCCCAATCCTGAAAGATTAGACTCTGTCTGTGACCTGAAACGTTGCCTTGTCTGGCGTACAGGAGACCTGGGTTAGAACCCCGTCAGTCAAACTAACACGTCTTCAGGTCTCAGGTTGCTCCTCACATGCATGGATCACCAAACTACCTCTGCTGCACTCTCATTAAATGGGGTGCACAGATCCTGCTGCTTCTGTTTGCCACAGAAAGGGTTGTTGTTGTGCAGTAGGCCTGATTTGAACCCAGTCAGTTATATTGGTGCCGTGATCTCTGAATATGCGGTCAAAGGGGGTTGAAATGTAACTGAGGAGGTTCGATGAACCACGCTCTTTTGATGAGTAACTTTACTGGAGACTTGAAGCCTTGTTAGCTTCCTGAACTCATCCCTATGGGCTTTAGCTGTGGGCTAACACAGTCCTGCGAACCCAGTCAGTGGAAAGGCTATCCTTAGAAGGGCTTTGAAGGGACTATTAAACTATATTCTTATTGGGGCAAAATGCGTTTTTTTTTGTGACACTACGTTCTAACATGTCTTGTGAGGGGAACAGAAGGCACGTTCGTGTTCCAGAGAGTCTAGGCTCTCAGAAATGGGGTCATAATAGCTTTTAGCCAAAAAACTGTTCAAATGCTAGAGACAAATTCATAGTAGGACAATACATTAAACCATTCACATTGGCTTCAGAAACTGCAAGAAGCTTCTTTTTACCACAGAGAGTGTTTCATTCCATCTGTTCTTCTCTACATTTCCTGGCTGGATAAAGTACTAGGATGTTGTCTCTGGTTTAGAAACTACATTTAGAGAACTGAATTTGAATGCATCTGAGAAGTTGAATATATGAAACTTTAAATTATAGTTGGTAAACTTGATACACAGAAAATGTATGCAATATCTACTATTTTGAAACTGAATATATAATCATTGAATTTGAATACTCAATTAAATTGATATTGAATTTGAAAACTGAATGCAATATTCATTCAATTCAGTTTCAAATCATGAAATACAAGTTACATTTATGAATTCAATGATTTAAAAAAGTGCAGAAATTAAAAAATATCCCATTCAAATTCAAAATCCTAATACAAATTCAATATAATGTAATACAAATACAATTTCTGTTGTCACTGAAATCGCTCAATATTGTCCATACATGCATACAAAACTCAACTTTGACCCTGAGCTACTCCCCATTACTTATACTGTAAATGTTATCCCACTCCACTTAATCATTTTTTCACAAATCAATGAAAGATGGGTTGTTAAGGGTGATGCAATGGAATGGTGTATTTATGTAGTGCTATACTGTATTCATGTTTCATCTGAGCTGTTGTTCACTCCAAAAACATAGGAGACAGAAGGTTAACATGAATATTGATATTAAACTATAGCGGCCTCATCATTTCTGTGTCAGCGGCTGGCTCATGGCCCCTAAAGGTCAACCCTGTTCTCCTCTCTCTCTACAGAGCTCCACTCACTCGCTGTCAGGCCGGGGCTACTCGGTAAGTGACATTTTCATGCTTCATGACTTTTACGGCAGAATTACAATCTCCAACGGCCCACTTTATGGCTCCGCCGCTCGATACTTTTATTATGTTAAATAGAGTAATGGAGAAATCATGAAATTAGGGACATTAATCTTGAATGACTGGTTAAATTGTAGGAAGGAAGGGAAGACACTGAGCCCCAAATGGCACCCTATTCCCTACGTAGTGCATTACTTTTGACCAGGGCCCCATAGAGTGTCTTGCTCTACCTTGGGTAAATGTGCCTATTTTATTGACATCCATCACGTCAGGCCAGGCAGGCAGGCAGCCATTCAGTGGTTTAGCAGTTTAAGTGTTAGAGGAGGTGTCTTCCTCCAACTGCCTGCCATCTAGTCATTTGATTCAGTTGTCAGACATTATGCTTAAAAGCCTTCTTTTTTTTAAAGTGAGTGCCTGCATTGATACACAAAAGTAATTTTCCCACTATACATATAATATAATATACTACCTTATCCTTTTAGAAAACCCATAGCATAGCTGTTATTATGTAGGCCTATCTTATGAATGGGGGAAATATAACTCCTTTCACATTGAGCGCTATACTTTCGTTACCGTTGAATTGAAAATGTAGAATGTGTTCTTGTGCAAAGTGAAAATGTTTATAAAACATCTTGTTGATAGAGGCAGTCGTGAGTCTTTCTAGTTGTCCATGTTGTCCTCTACACTCTACACAAAAAACCAGGTACTATCTAGAAACCTGAAATGGTTCTTTGGCTGTCCCCATAGGAGAAGTCTTTGAAGAACCATTCTTGGTTCCAGGTAGAACCCTTTTGAGTTCCATGTATAACCCTTTCCACAGAGGGTTGTACATGGAACCCAAAAGAGTTCTACCTGGAACCAAAAGGGGTTCTACGTGGAACCAAAAAGGATTATCCTATGGGGACAACCAAATAACCATTTTGGAACCTGGTTTTCTAAGCGTGTACATGAAAGGGCTAATTTATAGAGAGACTTTTATCTCCCGTTACAACACTAGACCTGCCTGTGAGTGTCATGGCAATTCGTATTGTAGCTTTAGTGTTATCAAACAAATAAACAACATCTATAAATGGTTTGTCACTGCTAATCAGGGGAAGAGTATCTGCTGAGGTAGCGTTTAAAGAGCCAAACAAAGCTTAAGTTAAAAGACATTGATCTGTGTGGGTCCTTATGGTGCTACTGCTGCATGGAAATGGAACATGTCCCATTCCTATTCCCTCATGGCTGCATACTCTCACAGAGATGAAAACAAACAAGACCTCCCGGAAGCTGCTGCAGCCCTTTCACTTGAGCTGTCAGTTTGAGTCTGGTGGAGGGAAGGAAGGAAGGAGAAGGCCCCCTGTCTTTATCTGTTCTTTACGGATAGCGAGGCAGGGGGAGTGTGAGAGAAGAGAGAGAGAGTAAAATCAACAAAGATCGAGAGAGAGGGAAGTAGAAAAGGAGGGAGGGAGGGAAGCAAGAAAAAAGCGAGAAAGTGCACAGGGGCAGGAAGTCTCACATTGTCCTATCTGATGGTGCTGCCCTCTGGGCTGCTTGTGGGCAGAATGATTCAGAGGCTCGGCTCTCTCAGAGTGCGCTCAACTCTGACTTCTGGGGCCGCACAGAGGCCCTTATCAGCAGGTGCTCTGGGCTCTGAAATGGGGCCTCGGAACCACCAGGGGCCTGTTTGAGAGAGGGCGAAACGAATGCAGCCAACGGGAGGTGTTGTGGCTGGAGGAAGGAGAGGGGTAGCGGGTAGGTGGGGGGTGGTTTTATCTGTCACAAGGCACTAAGAGGTCAAAAACCCAATCTCTCTTGACAGTTTGTTTTCCACTTCTATAGGAGATAACGCCTCCGCTGTTTCCCCTGACATATGTTTCTGACGTTGCATGCCTGCCAGGCTGCTTTATCAGAGAGGTTCATTTGAGACGTAAAAGAAGACATTCAGATGTAGACATATACGGAATTGGAGCTGTAGGAGGACTGAAGCCGTAGGTTCAGTAGTAAAAAATGATATATTGTTGGAACATCATATTTATAGGTACATGTTAGCATGTATTAACGTACAATATGGCTAGTTCCCCATTAGCATACATGAGCTGTACACATCCGACTCCTTACATGAATCTGTATTAAACTCCATCGCTGATAACAGGTCATATACAGCACAACCACTGAGCACCACTATCAGTCTGAGGTAAAAGTGGATGTGGAATAGTTTCAGGTCCTGTTTCCCTCTCCTCTCTTCTGTGTTCCTCTGGCTTTATTATAGTGTCACACGTTTGGGAGACAATATCTGGCCCATTTCCTCAGCTGTTCACTACCTGCTTGTTTTTACAGGGGAGAGGAGAAGGAGATGGCCCCTGTCCCTAAGTCTTTCTGGTGAATTATCTTTCTCTCTGGGGCCCTCGATAAAAACCTCCAGTCCTCCTCTGTGCCTCGCTCGGCGAGATAGGCTTTTAAGAGACGGAGAGAAATGTCAAAATATCACGATGTAGCTATCTGCCCCTCCAATATCCTCTGCAGGCTTGAAACAGAACAGAGGAAGACAGTTTACAAAAATATAAAACAGCTCCTTCCTCACCAAGAGGAAGCGATTGATCTTCCCCCAGCCACTGAAGGCCCAACTCTTGTTTTCCCCCCTTCACAATGCAGTCTTGAAAAGGCAACACAGTGACCAGGGCAGGGTTTCCCAAACTCGGTGCTCGGGACCCCAAGGGGGGCACGTTTTGGTTTTTGTCCTAGCACTACACAGCTGATTCAAATAATCAATTAATCATCAAGCTTTGATCAGCCCAATGTGTAGTGCTAGGGCGAAAATCGAAACGTGAACCCCTTGGGGTCCCGAGGACCGAGTTTGGGAAATGCTGGACTAGGGCCAGACCCTTTCAATGATGGACTCTTTATGTCACTGCCTACATCGATAAAAAACAAACATCCAGGGACTGAAATTCCAACAAATCACGAGGCAGACATGCCAGAACGTCGCGATTTTGCATGCAAAACCTTTATCATGGTTTTAGTAGCCGGCAGGTAGCCAAGTGGTTAGAGCATTGGGCCGCTAACCGAAAGGTTGCTAGATCGAATCCCTGAGCTGACAAGGTAAAAATCTGTCCTTCTGCCCCTGAACAAGGCAGTTAACCCACTGTTTCTAGCTGTCATTGTAAATAAGAATTTGTTCTTAACTGACTTGCCTAGTTAAAAAAGGTTAAATAAAGAAATGTAGTTGATGCAAATGAGCCACCTGTGAAATGCACTCGTTAAAAATTACCTCTGATTTCCATCTTGCTATTTTATTCAAGTGGATAAATTAGTGATGTAGGCATTGACGTAGTTCCTCTGTGCCAATAGAGTCACTGTGTTGCCTAGGGTCCGGCTTTTCAGACTATTCACAATGATTGTAGATAGACCTTGTACTGAGATGCAGTTGGAATGCTGATACTGTATGTTTTTGGGAGGGTTTATCAGTATGTTAGTAGTTACAAGCTCTAGGTTGAGCTGGAGTGTTTATAGCTCACAGACACACCTGTTGGGTATTACCCTGCTCCGATTTATTTAATCGTATTTTATGCTAGATGAGTCTACACTCAAACATAACATTCGCAAAGTCATCTGTGCGTTTCTAAAACAACCTCATTTAATTGATTTGGCATTCATGACCTCCGCTTTGTTCCAAATAAATGTCCTTGTCTGACAAGCAAGGTTTAAAGACATAAGATCTTTATCAAATACATAATAAGCTCTATTAAAAAGCTTCATGGTTTATTTAACCAAACAACATGATTCATCGGACTAAATGTTAAATAAATCGATTGTTATAAAAGCCAAAGAAGGAAATTGAGGGGAAATTATACAACATATTTAATGTGATTTTACTATAAACATGTACATCTTTCTCAGTGAATGTAACGTCACATATTACCCACCAATACACCCTATGAGCTGAGGAAGGCCCTATCTTTTCCCCTACATTAAAACTCTCTCGCTCTCTCTCTATTGCTCCCTCTGTCTCTTTCTCTCTGTATCTCTCTGTCTTTTACTCTCTCTCTATCTTTGTCCACAGTATATTTGTCTCCCCTGTCTCACCTTGAAACTCCCCCATCCCAGACCGCCTCTGTTCGGCCATAGTTTCCATCGTCTTGCAGGTGTCTAGCTACATACCAGCGGCCCCTGCACATTGTGAAAATTAGTCAAATAAACCAATGGCCCAGCAGGAAAGGGTTGGAGCCCTGACATTGTCCCCTCCCTCTAGTGAGGTGTTGTCTGTCAGGGGCCCTCCAGAAGGGCTGTCCGGGTTGAAAACCCTATTTGATTATGCCTGTGTGCGGGCCTGCTTCAGAGCAGTGGCCTGCTGCTCCCCTCTCACCGGGGGAGCCCGGCTGTTGCCACTAGCAACAGATAAAAATGTCTGTTAACCACAGCAGGGCCCACAACACATCAATCATTTGCTCCAGATAAAGGCTTTAGGCTTCTGGGTGCCCGGCACACTGAATGGCGGTGGACAGAAAATCCCCTTTCCAATGACTGCACAGCCCCTATGGTGGAGGGGTGGAGATGCCATTTAAAATCCGCCAACACAAAAGGTACTCTGGGAGAGGTCATTTGAATAAAAAGGCGACATGGTGAATTAGTGCAGGCCTGGCCTCAGAAACCGCCGGCATAGTTCGCTTGTTCTAAATGAACTCTTAATTGCTTTTGCCCACTTGGCTTTGCGCCTAAGGCTTTGTGCAAGAGAAGGGGAGTTCGGCATCGCTGCATACCCGCATATGGCTTTTCCAATGGAATTGATATTAGTGACTGAAAAACAACTTAGAATGACCTAGAGGGCTGTGAAGTGATTTTGGCCCAGTGGCATTTTTCTCTAGAGGTGACTTTAATGGTTCATTTCAGCCCTTTCTCAATCCAAACCACTGTTAAAGTAGAACTAATATTAGAGAATGTACAAGGTAGATCTAATAGATTATTACATGAATCTCAGTGTTACAACCATGTTTATGTCACACTGAAACACACAGACCCCAGGGGTATAGGGTAAATATCTATTTGTTCTTCTTGGTTGATGCCCCCCACCAACTTGGCCCAATTTAAGTGACGATGCTCTCAGGATTTGTATACCGCTGGCATTCCCCATTAACTTACACCTTCCTAATATTGAGTTCCACCTCCCCTTTTTCCCTCAGAACAGCTTCAATTCGTTGGGGCATGGTGTCGAAGGTGTGGAAAGTGTTTCACAGGGATGCTGGCCCATGTTGACTCCAATGCTTCCCACATTTGTGTCAAGATGTCTGGATGTCCTTTTGGTGGTGGACCATTCTTGATACACATGAGAAATTGTTGAGCCTCAAATATCCAGCAGCGCTGCAGTTCTTCACACAAACTGGTGCACCTGGTACCTACTACCATACCCAGTTCAAAGACACTTAAGCATTTTGTCTTGCCCATTTATCCTCTGAATGACACACATACACAATCCGTGTCGCAAGGCTTAAAAATCTGTCTTTAACCCATCTTCTCCCCTTCATCTACTCTGATTGAAGTGGATTTAACAAGTGAAATCAGCAAGAGATCATAGCTTTCACCTGGATTCACCTTGTCACTCTATGTCATGGAAAGGGAAGGTGTTCCTAATATTTTGTACACAGTGTATATGGGCGCTCTAGACAAGTAATTCTACTCATATATTACATACACCGCAATCAAGGCCCAATTACATGCTACTTTCATTTCTAAAATCTCTGAATGCAGACTTGAATGCTTTAATAAGCTGTGTAATGAAGGATCTGGGTGTTTGGCCATTCTCCTAGATTTACTATGGCTTTTATAGCCCATTATAACATACCATTTGCATCAGCAAATTACAATGCTCGATATCATTATCCAACCCTAAACCTGATCATAAATTAAACCTCCCATTTCAAACATCCATCTGTCTGGGGAGGGATTTCTGGCTGCATTCTCACCGGGGAGGGAAATGAAGGACAGAGAGGGGAGAGAGTGAGAGAAAGAGGGGGAGAGGCCAGAGAGGGAGAGAAATGTGAGAGAGAGTGGAGAGAGTAGTCTCCTGTGGGTTGTGAATAACTTCACTTCGTCAGTCAGAGGCATTCATTCATGTAATCAGCCCTGGCTCTTTCTCTCTGCCTCCTCTCCTCCCAGCTCAAAGCTCAGAGGCCACATTAAAAGCTAATCAGTGGCCATCTTGGTGGAGAGGCTGTGATGCTGACTCTTCTAACCAGGATCACTAACCTTCCTGCTGTCATCTGGCACAGAAGCAGATTAGTATGTGCAGATCGATATGATTAGAGGGCTTGGCCTTACTATGTCACCAAAGAGGGGTGTATTTGTATTCAAAATGGCACCAGCTCTATCATTCTTTCTTCCTCTCATTTTCCCTTTCATTTCCCTTCCCCTCTGTCGTTCTCGCTTTCCCTTTCACTCTCTTTCTCGTTTCTGTCTCTGTATACAGTATATATAACATGTGCCATTAGTAGACACTTATCCACAGTGACTTGGATAAAAGAAATGTGTGCATACTGTAAATGTTTCACTCATGGGTGGTCTAGGGAATCAAACCAACAATCCTGGCATTACAAAAACCCCGCTCCATACTCTACCACCTGAGCTACAGAGGACCACTCTCTAGCAACTTGATTATACACTGAAGGGAACATAATAAATCATGGCCATTTTTTACACTGCTGCAGGTAATTAATTCAGCATGGCTAGTGAAATATTAGTCAAAGGTAGAGACACACAGACAGACACATATCCGTCCCCTCCAGGTTTCCACCGAAAACCATTTTAGATCTGGTAAAAAAAAATACATCTTTGTGATTTTGAGACAGCGCATCTTGTCTTGACTTTTTCTATGCTCCATTCCCACATGTGTAAACATCTTACTGCACTGCTGTGCCTAGCTGTTGAAATCCTCTCTCCGCTTAGTCTGTCTCCCGAGCGCCCTAACGATTGTTTCAGGAAACAAGCAGGAAACATACCTGTGATGGCCAAATCTTACTGGGAGAGGAAGAACAAAAGGCGCTATGCAAAAGATAGCTGCAGGCTTGTGTCAGAGGAAGGACCTAAAAATTGTCATCATAGACTGTTCTCTCTGCTACTGCACTACAAGCGGTACCGATGCACCAAGTCGGGACCCTGAACAGCTTCTACCCCCAATTCATAAGTCTGCTAAATAGTTAACCAAATAGCTATCAGGACTATCTGGACTATCAGGACTCTCTGGACTATCAGGACTCTCTGGACTATCAGGACTCTCTGGACTATCTGGACTATCAGGACACTCTGGACTATCTGGACTATCAGGACTCTCTGGACTATCAGGACTCTCTGGACTCTCTGGACTATCAGGACTCTCTGGACTATCAGGACTCTCTGGACTATCAGGACTATCTGGACTATCTGGACTATCAGGACTCTCTGGACTATCAGGACTCTCTGCATGTACCCTTTCTGTACCCTTTCTATTACTTGTCTATTTTCTTTCTCTCTGCCTTGTTGGGAAGGGCCCGTAAGTCAGCATTTCACTGTTAGTCTACACCTGTTGTTTATGAAGCATGTGATGAATAGCATTTGATTTGATTTGGAGCAGAGCTGAGAGCAGAGTAAACGTCCTCTACTGTGAGACTAAAGACCCGTGGGCCTCGCCGAACCCCCCACCACCAAGAGCTCCCACCACCGCGTAAACAAAGCCTGAAATGAAGGGGAGCCTGGGGCTGACACATTAACACCACTGCTAAAATGTTTATTTTATGGCCCTGGTGGATTCCAGCATTGGGACTTCAGGGGCGGAAAAATGAACACCACTTGCCTTCGCCTGCCTGCCTTTTTGCAGTCTCTCATTTGAATCTAGAGTTTTTCTCATCTCTTTTTGTCCGTCGTCTCGCTCTCTGCGACTCTCACACCTCCTACAACACTTCCTTAGCTCATTTTAAAGGTACTAAAACCCTGGCTCATAGCCTTTTAAGGGTGTTAGGTGATACTTTATTCATTTTTCATTTGAAGGCATCTGAATGTCTTTAGCTGTAATGCAGGCTGTAACTTTGGTTGTCATGCCACGATTCAGTGGTTCGCAGCAAGGCCTAGGTTAAGGTTACAAAGTAACCACACAAGATGATAATACTACAGTACATTCCATAGGATTATCTTTGGCTTTCCCCCCCTCCAGAAACTCACCAGAGCCAATCATATCCCCTCCACATAAGTGTGCGGTTCGCGAAGCCATACAATAAGTAAGTAAGTAGGTCATGTTCTGCCGATCGTCTTCTAATCACTCAACGAAACCACCATTTTTCCCCGTCTGAGCCCCTGAGCCTTACTTCTGGGAGTCCCAGCACCAACACACTCACTAATTTCTGTCATGTTTTTTTTCTTCTCCTTTTCCTTACCCCATATCTGACAGTCGACATGCGACACAAGCCCCCTCCCACACCTCCTCCTCCCTCCCTCTCTCCAGGTTCTGTCTGGTGGAGCAGCAGGCAAGGTGGCAGATTACAGGAGGAGTGGTATAATTATACTTCCAGCTGATTCTGCTCTGTTTATGAGGGAAAGAACTGTTAATGACAGTGTTGTATATTATGTCTCCCTGAGGCCACATACTGAGTAGAGCATAGTCTGGGGAGGAGCTGCAGGAGCCTGGTTCCGTTTCTTCATCAGCTTCACCTACTACTGGCTGCTTTCTTTGTGTTTTTTTTTTTTTCTCTCTCTCTCTCTCTCTCTCTCTCGTTCTTCTTTCTGAGAAAGTAAAAAAACAGAGATAGAGCTTGCGGTTTTTGATGCGATGTCACCTCGTTTCACCATGGTTTGGCCTGGGGCTAACAGACGCGTAGAGCAGGTACAACCCAGATTTCCTGTAATGTGTGTGTGAGGCGTGTGGGCGCTCGCTGACGCTGCAAGAGGCAAACAACAGCCTAGAACGTTCAAAGTCCACCCTGGTGGTGTGCAGAACGCCCATGCTGGCTAGCTCATGATAAGGGGGCCCTGACTAGCCCCTGGCTCCTCCACCACCCACCTCCCCACAACGGCTTACTAGCACCATGCGGTGAGAGGACTTGACCAACCAAGCCCTGGCATCCCCTCCCTCAGGCCAGGCCCTGCATAGTGTTTCCCATCTACGTTCTCTCACACACGTGGGCCAGATCTGATCTCCAAAATGGCAGATGAGTTTGTTTTTAGATAAAGGCGCTTAATCATAATTGCTGATCTGGCTTTACATGTGGCATTCAACCAGTGATGTAGTCCCACTGGCAGATGTGTGATCTCACAGTGTAGAGAGGCTGGATGGCTTGCTTTCAGCAGCCTCACTCTCTCTGGGTCATTATTGGTGTTATTTGACTATATGTAAATCCCCAGTCAGTCAGTGTAAAGCTAATGTCTGTGTCTCTGGGTACACCAGACTAATGTCTGTGTCTCTGGGTCCACCAGACTAATGGCTGTGTCTCTGGGTACACCAGACTAATGTCTGTGTCTCTGGGTACACCAGACTAATGTCTGTGTCTCTGGGTCCACCATACTGATGTCTGTGTCTCTGGGTCCAACAGACTAATGTTTGTGTATCTGGGTACACCAGACTAATGTCTGTGTCTCTGGGAACACCATACTAATGTCTGTGTCTCTGGGTACACCAGACTAATGTCTGTGTCTCTGGGTACACCAGACTAATGTCTGTGTCTCTGGGTCCACCAGACTAATGTCTGTGTCTCTGGGTCCACCATACTGATGTCTGTGTCGCTGGGTCCACCAGACTAATGTTTGTGTATCTGGGTACACCAGACTAATGTCTGTGTCTCTGGGAACACCATACTAATGTCTGTGTCTCTGGGAACACCATACTAATGTCTGTGTCTCTGGGTACACCAGACTAATGTTTGTGTATCTGGGTACACCAGACTAATGTCTGTGTCTCTGGGAACACCATACTAATGTCTGTGTCTCTGGGAACACCATACTAATGTCTGTGTCTCTGGGTACACCAGACTAATGTCTGTGTCTCTGGGTACACCAGACTAATGTTTGTGTATCTGGGTACAACAGACTAATGTCTGTGTCTCTGGGTACACCAGACTAATGTCTGTGTCTCTGGGTACACCAGACTAATGTCTGTGTCTCTGGGAACACCATACTAATGTCTGTGTCGCTGGGTACACCAGACTAATGTCTGTGTCTCTGGGTACAACAGACTAATGTCTGTGTCGCTGGGTACACCAGACTAATGTCTGTGTCTCTGGGTACAACAGACTAATGTCTGTGTCTCTGGGAACACCATACTAATGTCTGTGTCGCTGGGTACACCAGACTAATGTCTGTGTCTCTGGGTACAACAGACTAATGTCTGTGTCTCTGGGTACACCAGACTAATGTCTGTGTCTCTGGGTACACCAGACTAATGTCTGTGTCTCTGGGAACACCATACTAATGTCTGTGTCTCTGGGTACACCAGACTAATGTCTGTGTCTCTGGGTACAACAGACTAATGTCTGTGTCTCTGGGTACACCAGACTAATGTCTGTGTCTCTGGGTACACCAGACTAATGTCTGTGTCGCTGGGTACAACAGACTAATGTCTGTGTCTCTGGGTACAACAGACTAATGTCTGTGTCTCTGGGTACACCAGACTAATGTCTGTGTCTCTGGGTACAACAGACTAATGTCTGTGTCTCTGGGTACACCAGACTAATGTCTGTGTCTCTGGGTACACCAGACTAATGTCTGTGTCTCTGGGAACACCATACTAATGTCTGTGTCGCTGGGTACACCAGACTAATGTCTGTGTCTCTGGGTACAACAGACTAATGTCTGTGTCGCTGGGTACACCAGACTAATGTCTGTGTCTCTGGGTACAACAGACTAATGTCTGTGTCTCTGGGAACACCATACTAATGTCTGTGTCGCTGGGTACACCAGACTAATGTCTGTGTCTCTGGGTACACCAGACTAATGTCTGTGTCTCTGGGTACACCAGACTAATGTCTGTGTCTCTGGGTACACCAGACTAATGTCTGTGTCTCTGGGTACACCAGACTAATGTCTGTGTCTCTGGGTACACCAGACTAATGTCTGTGTCTCTGGGTACACCAGACTAATGTCTGTGTCTCTGGGTACACCAGACTAATGTCTGTGTCTCTGGGTACACCAGACTAATGTCTGTGTCTCTGGGTACACCAGACTAATGTCTGTGTCTCTGGGTACACCAGACTAATGTCTGTGTCTCTGGGTACACCAGACTAATGTCTGTGTCTCTGGGTACACCAGACTAATGTCTGTGTCTCTGGGTACACCAGACTAATGTCTGTGTCTCTGGGTACACCAGACTAATGTCTGTGTCTCTGGGTACACCAGACTAATGTCTGTGTCTCTGGGTACACCAGACTTAGGCCCCATGCACCTGTTGATATGAAGATGTGTCTTTACTTTGTCTTTGAAGCCTGGATAAAACAGAAATGGTACACACTGGTTCTGATATATAGTCACATATTTCTCGATAGTGTGAGAAATTGTGTTTTGCTTAGATCTTCAATTAAATATTTGTTGGCATTTAGCCAATTATCCGTCAGCCTACCACGGCCCTCCGTGTAGTTCTCTACTCAGTCAAAGGATCCCAAACATAATCCCATTCCCTACATCACACAGTAGGTCATCTGTACCTGCCTCACTATTAGGCAGGCCTCTCCCAATGGGAGAGTGCATCACATCCCTCCCTGACCTCCCTGATTCAGGTCCATAGGGACAGCGACCGCGAAGGCGATTGCTTCCTGTTGTTCACTCTCACCACCACAGTATGGACACCCAGGAACTGCATTAGCTTTCAGAAATCTGCATTTTCAAAATGCAGAAAATAGAAACATTCACATTTTAAACCATTTCACCTGCGTTTTATATTGAAAGTCAACAGTGTTTTATTGATTGAATTTAGATAAGGGAATTAAGATGCAACACATTCGACAGACTTTTTTAAATCAGATGACACCAGACAGAAGTGCAACGCTATTTGGCTAGCTGCCACAAATTTTTTGTGATGCAGGGCCATCATTTTTCTAATGTTTTTCATAGAAAGAATGTAGCCAATTACCTTCCTAATGATTTGCTTGAAGTTAATCTTGCATTTTGGAGAAAAACTACACCTGAGGAAATGACCGGAGAAAAGTCGCCTACACATCAGTCAGAGCACTGTCTGGTGATCCAATGACGAGAGCAAATATATTTCATCTGAGTGGAGAAGTGCAGCTGAAGCACGAAATTACTTTTTTTCCATCCCTGATTTGGAGCGAACCCTGACTAAAGCCGAGCAGAATTTACAATAACATTTAAAATAAATAGCAGAATCCTGCGTTAACGTGACCCCTGACCCCCTCCTGTTCTTCACTCTGCCCGCCATAGTGTGGACTCCCTCCTGTTCTCCACTGACACCGCTCTGCCCGCCACAGTGTGGACCCCCTTCTGTTCATCACTGACACCGCTCTGCCCGCCACAGTGTGGACCCCCTTCTGTTAATCACTGACACCGTTCTGCCCGCCACAGTGTGGACCCCTTCTGTTCATCACTGACACCGCTCTGCCCGCCACAGTGTGGACCCCCTTCTGTTCATCACTGACACCACTCTGCCCGCCACAGTGTGGACCCCCTTCTGTTCATCACTGACACCGCTCTGCCCGCCACAGTGTGGACCCCCTTCTGTTCATCACTGACACCGCTCTGCCCGCCACAGTGTGGACCCCCTTCTGTTCATCACTGACACCGCTGTGCCCGCCACAGTGTGGACCCCCTTCTGTTCATCACTGACACCGCTGTGCCCGCCACAGTGTGGACCCCCTTCTGTTCATCACTGACACCGCTCTGCCCGCCACAGTGTGGACCCCCTTCTGTTCATCACTGACACCGCTGTGCCACAGTGTGGACCCCCTTCTGTTCATCACGGACACCGCTGTGCCCGCCACAGTGTGGACCCCCTTCTGTTCATCACTGACACCGCTCTGCCCGCCACAGTGTGGACCCCCTTCTGTTCATCACTGACACCGCTCTGCCCGCCACAGTGTGGACCCCCTTCTGTTCATCACTGACACCGCTGTGCCCGCCACAGTGTGGACCCCCTTCTGTTCATCACTGACACCGCTGTGCCCGCCACAGTGTGGACCCCCTTCTGTTCATCACGGACACCGCTGTGCCCGCCACAGTGTGGACCCCCTTCTGTTCATCACTGACACCGCTCTGCCCGCCACAGTGTGGACCCCCTTCTGTTCATCACTGACACCGCTCTGCCCGCCACAGTGTGGACCCCCTTCTGTTCATCACTGACACCGCTCTGCCCACCACAGTGTGTACCCCCTCCTGTTCATCACTGACACCGCTCTGCCCGCCACAGTGTGGACTCCCTCCTGTTCTCCACTGACACCGCTCTGCCCACCACAGTGTGGACCCCCTTCTGTTCATCACTGACACCGCTTTGCCCGCCACAGTGTGGACTCCCTCCTATTCTCCACTGACACCGCTCTGCCCACCACAGTGTGGACCCCCTCCTGTTCTCCACTGACACCGCTCTGCCCACCACAGTGTGGACCCCCTTCTGTTCATCACTGACACCGCTCTGCCCGCCACAGTGTGGACCCCCTTCTGTTCATCACTGACACCGCTCTGCCCGCCACAGTGTGGGCCCTCTTTTGTTCATCACTGACACCGTTCTGCCCGCCACAGTGTGGACCCCCTTCTGTTCATCACTGACACCGCTCTGCCCGCCACAGTGTGGACCCCCTTCTGTTCATCACTGACACCGCTCTGCCCGCCACAGTGTGGACCCCCTTCTGTTCATCACTGACACCGCTCTGCCCGCCACAGTGTGGACCCCCTTCTGTTCATCACTGACACTGCTGTGCCCGCCACAGTGTGGACCCCCTTCTGTTCATCACTGACACCGCTCTGCCCGCCACAGTGTGGACCCCCTTCTGTTCATCACTGACACCGCTGTGCCCGCCACAGTGTGGACCCCCTTCTGTTCATCACGTACACCGCTGTGCCCGCCACAGTGTGGACCCCCTTCTGTTCATCACTGACACCGCTCTGCCCGCCACAGTGTGGACCCCCTTCTGTTCATCACTGACACCGCTGTGCCCGCCACAGTGTGGACCCCATTCTGTTCATCACTGACACCGCTCTGCCCGCCACAGTGTGGACCCCTCCTGTTCTCCACTGACACCGCTCTGCCCACCACAGTGTGTACCCCCTTCTGTTCATCACTGACAACGCTCTGCCCGCCACAGTGTGGACCCCCTTCTGTTCATCACTGACACCGCTCTGCCCGCCACAGTGTGGACTCCCTCCTGTTCTCCACTGACACCGCTCTGCCCGCCACAGTGTGGACCCCCTTCTGTTCATCACTGACACCGTTCTGCCCGCCACAGTGTGGACCCCCTTCTGTTCATCACTGACACCGCTCTGCCCGCCACAGTGTGGACCCCCTTCTTTCATCACTGACACCACTCTGCCCGCCACAGTGTGGATCCCCTTCTGTTCATCACTGACACCGCTCTGCCCGCCACAGTGTGGACCCCCTTCTGTTCATCACTGACACCGCTCTGCCCGCCACAGAGTGGACCCCTTCTGTTCATCACTGACACCGCTCTGCCCGCCACAGTGTGGACCCCCTTCTGTTCATCACTGACACCGCTGTGCCCGCCACAGTGTGGACCCCCTTCTGTTCATCACTGACACCGCTCTGCCCTCCACAGTGTGGACCCCCTTCTGTTCATCACTGACACCGCTGTGCCCGCCACAGTGTGGACCCCCTTCTGTTCATCACGGACACCGCTGTGCCCGCCACAGTGTGGACCCCCTTCTGTTCATCACTGACACCGCTCTGCCCGCCACAGTGTGGACCCCCTTCTGTTCATCACTGACACCGCTCTGCCCGCCACAGTGTGGACTCCCTCCTGTTCTCCACTGACACCGCTCTGCCCACCACAGTGTGGACCCCCTTCTGTTCATCACTGACACCGCTCTGCCCGCCACAGTGTGGACTCCCTCCTGTTCTCCACTGACACCGCTCTGCCCACCACAGTGTGGACCCCCTCCTGTTCTCCACTGACACCGCTCTGCCCACCACAGTGTGGACCCCCTTCTGTTCATCACTGACACCGCTCTGCCCGCCACAGTGTGGACCCCCTTCTGTTCATCACTGACACCGCTCTGCCCGCCACAGTGTG
The DNA here is from genome assembly GCF_018296145.1 of Oncorhynchus tshawytscha. Taxonomy (NCBI): domain Eukaryota; kingdom Metazoa; phylum Chordata; class Actinopteri; order Salmoniformes; family Salmonidae; genus Oncorhynchus; species Oncorhynchus tshawytscha. The sequence goes on along the minus strand of NC_056440.1, from coordinate 22,814,900 downwards.
GACCCCCTGCTGTTCATCACTGACACCGTTCTGCCCGCCACAGTGTGGACCCCTTCTGTTCATCACTGACACCGCTCTGCCCGCCACAGTGTGGACCCCCTTCTGTTCATCACTGACACCACTCTGCCCGCCACAGTGTGGACCCCCTTCTGTTCATCACTGACACCGCTCTGCCCGCCACAGTGTGGACCCCCTTCTGTTCATCACTGACACCGCTCTGCCCGCCACAGTGTGGACCCCCTTCTGTTCATCACTGACACCGCTCTGCCCGCCACAGTGTGGACCCCCTTCTGTTCATCACTGACACCGCTGTGCCCGCCACAGTGTGGACCCCCTTCTGTTCATCACTGACACCGCTCTGCCCGCCACAGTGTGGACCCCCTTCTGTTCATCACTGACACCGCTATGCCCGCCACAGTGTGGACCCCCTTCTGTTCATCACGGACACCGCTGTGCCCGCCACAGTGTGGACCCCTTCTGTTCATCACTGACACCGCTCTGCCCGCCACAGTGTGGACCCCCTTCTGTTCATCACTGACACCGCTGTGCCTGCCACAGTGTGGACCCCCTTCTGTTCATCACTGACACCGCTCTGCCCGCCACAGTGTGGACCCCCTTCTGTTCATCACTGACACCGCTCTGCCCGCCACAGTGTGGACCCCCTTCTGTTCATCACTGACACCGCTCTGCCCGCCACAGTGTGGACCCCCTTCTGTTCATCACTGACACCGCTCTGCCCGCCACAGTGTGGACCCCCTTCTGTTCATCACTGACACCGCTCTGCCCGCCACAGTGTGGACCCCCTTCTGTTCATCACTGACACCGCTGTGCCCGCCACAGTGTGGACCCCCTTCTGTTCATCACTGACACCGCTCTGCCCGCCACAGTGTGGACCCCCTTCTGTTCATCACTGACACCGCTGTGCCCGCCACAGTGTGGACCCCCTTCTGTTCATCACGGACACCGCTGTGCCCGCCACAGTGTGGACCCCCTTCTGTTCATCACTGACACCGCTCTGCCCACCACAGTGTGGACCCCCTTCTGTTCATCACTGACACCGCTGTGCCCGCCACAGTGTGGACCCCCTTCTGTTCATCACTGACACCGCTCTGCCCGCCACAGTGTGGACCCCCTTCTGTTCATCACTGACACCGCTCTGCCCACCACAGTGTGGACCCCCTTCTGTTCATCACTGACACCGCTCTCCCCGCCACAGTGTGGACCCCCTTCTGTTCATCACTGACACCGCTCTGCCCGCCACAGTGTGGACCCCCTTCTGTTCATCACTGACACCGCTCTGCCCGCCACAGTGTGGACCCCCTTCTGTTCATCACTGACACCGCTGTGCCCGCCACAGTGTGGACCCCCTTCTGTTCATCACTGACACCGCTCTGCCCGCCACAGTGTGGACCCCCTTCTGTTCATCACTGACACCGCTGTGCCCGCCACAGTGTGGACCCCCTTCTGTTCATCACGGACACCGCTGTGCCCGCCACAGTGTGGACCCCCTTCTGTTCATCACTGACACTGCTCTGCCCGCCACAGTGTGGACCCCCTTCTGTTCATCACTGACACCGCTGTGCCCGCCACAGTGTGGACCCCCTTCTGTTCATCACTGACACCGCTCTGCCCGCCACAGTGTGGACCCCCTCCTGTTCTCCACTGACACCGCTCTGCCCGCCACAGTGTGGACCCCCTCCTGTTCTCCACTGACACCACTCTGCCCGCCACAGAGTGGAACAGGTCTGGGCATGTGGGAGATTAAGCGGGCCCTGCTGTCTCAGTGGGCTCCCTGTCTCCATGTCTCCCCGTTCCCAGACTAGAGAAGGCAAATCTGGTACCTAGCCTCCTGCTCTCTTTCCCACCATCCCTCCTTCCCTTCCTCCGCAGAGTGTCAAGCCATGGCAGCGGGTCGTCCTGGCCAGGCCCTGCTTCATCACGTTTGCCAGATGGGCCGAGGTTTAGATCCCTACTCCCCCACGATGGAGGGGTGGAGGGAGGTGGTGGAGGGAGGGAGGGAGGGAGGTAGGTGGTGGAGGGAGGGAGGTAGGTGGTAGAGGGAGGGAGGGAGGTAGGGAGGTGGTAGAGGGAGGGAGGGAGGTAGGTTGGGATGGAGATGGTGGAGGGAGGGAGGTGGTGGAGGGAGGGAGGGAGAAGGGAGGGAGGGAGGTGGTGGAGGGAGGGAGGTAGGTAGGGAGAAAGGGAGGGACGGAGGTGGTGGAGGGAGGTAGGTAGGGAGAAAGGGAGGTGGGGAGAAAGGGAGGGAGGGAGGGAGGGAGGGAGGGAGGGAGGGAGGGAGGGAGGGAGGGAGGGAGGGAGGGAGGGAGGGAGGGAGGGAGGGAGGGAGGGAGGGAGGGAGGGAGGGAGGGGGAGGTGGTGGAGGGAGGGAGGGAGGGAGGGAGAAAGGGAGGGAGATGATGGAGGGAGGGAGGGAGGGAGAAAGGAAGGGAGGTGGTGGAGGGAGAAAGGGAGGGAGGTGATGGAGGGAGGGAGGGAGAAAGGGAGGGTGAGGGAGGGAGAAAGGGAGGGAGGTGGTGGAGGGAGGGAGAAAGGGGGAGGGGAGGTGGTGGAGGGAGGGAGGGAGGGAGGGAGGGAGAAAGGGAGGGAGGTGGTGGAGGGAGGGAGAAAGGGAGGGAGGTGGTGGAGGGAGGGAGGTGGTGGAGGAAGGGAGGGAGGGAGGGAGGGAGGGAGAAAGGGAGGGTGGTGGTGGAGGGAGGGAGGGAGGGAGGGGGTGGAGGAAGGGGATAAAACAGTAATGATTTTTGTTTTCATTTACATTGCAAGTTATTACATTTTAATGTAACACCTCTTGGGACCCGGGAGCATTAAATGGCTGTTCTTGAATAATCGACACTAACTGCAAGCAAATGCTGGGGAGAAAAGAAATTAGCTAGCGCAGCAATTTGGCACAGTGATTATAGTCTCCTCTGAGGCAGTTCCTGATGATTTAAGAATGCTAACATTTAAGCAAGTCAGATCTCATTACTCCTCAAGGTTAAATCGAGCTGCGTCGGAGGGAAGGGGAGGCATCCGTCGCTAGATTGGAAATTAGGTCTCTATTTTCTTTTTTTCATGCTTCGTGTTCCTATCTCTTGCTTTGACAGTGGCTTGTTTGAAAATGGCGTGTGCTCAGGGCAGGAATCAGCGAGACCCCGGTGACACTTTGGAGCCAGATTTTAATTGGATCAGTGATATTCTGTTTCTGAGCCGTAATGTCTCCTCTGTGCCAAATAACATCACTTAGCTATGCGCAATGAAAGATGGCTTTTAAACTGCAGTTCATTTTGCAGTAGACCTGTATTTTGTAGATGCAGACTTTCCAAATAGATAGAGACAATTGAAAAGAACAAGAAAAAATACTGAACAACAATTGTCTTGTGTATTCAGACCTTTCAGATTGTGCCATAAATGCACCTTTATGTTGTATTTTTCCATTCTTTCACATGTAATAGGAAAAGAAAACAATTTTCGAAGCAATTTCAGTTCCATCGTCTTTTGTCCAGCATGTACCTCATTCAGCCATTCATTCACTTGTTTTCCACACCACAACCTTGATCCAATAAGCTGACAGGGACAATAGCTTGCTCTTCCTTCCGTGAGCCAAACCAACGTGAGAGGTTATAACAATACGGAAGCCTTTTTCCATTACCGGCCGTCAGATCCTTTTAAACGTGTTTAAACCCGTTGTTTATTTGTCACCCTGTTGATAATGATGCGAGGGGGAGCAGAGCAGAGAGGATGCAGATGTACTTTACTATAACGCGTTAGACCTGTGATAAATTCTCCCCGGCACGGCACAACCAGAGAGGAGAGAGAAGTTGGTACTGAGACAGATGGGTTTGACTTTTATCTCTACGGCTTCTGAAGGGAGGAGGAGAAATCTAAACATTTGTTGCCACTGCTACGATGAGATTTATTTAAAGTAAGGCATGAGCAGGAGCTGAAAAGCTACTTTGGGGAATAGGCTGTATCCCTCCTCCCAGCTGTTGTTGTTTCTATGCAAAAAGGAAAACATTGCAAGTCAAATGTAATCATCATAACATTGGGTTATGCATCGTTCCGAATATAATATTAGGTTCACTGTCGCCTGGAATTCCTTATTTTGCCTGTAATTTGCATATTGCAATGCTACTAAGAACACTGTTGTTAATAAGAACCAATCACTATCTATGTCCTTGCATTTTTAGAACATCTAAGAACATGTTGTTTCAAAGTGAATACATTATCTACACTTCATTATGAATTGTTGGAAGCAGACGCCACAGTTCCTATTTTTCTTCTTCTAGTCAGATATACATATGTAGGCTAGCTTCTGTGTACGTCTCGTGAGGCTTTCTTGTCACCAATGGGATTCGTGTTATCAGGAACGTAGCTGGCTACGACCATAGCGGGGTTATCCCGAGGAAGGAGCAAAAAGCCTTTAAATTGTAACCAGGAATTTCCACATGAAACATTCATGTTTAAGTATGATTAAGATAGATTAAAGAGGGTTTGTTTGCTTCTTAAAGGCCCCGTGACAGTTTGGAAATGGATCGAGTAGAGCTTTCACAGCCGTGGTCTTCCTAATCCCACTCCAAGATTTCTCACCCACATTTCCTGGAAATGATTTAAATACAAGTTTTCACATGGGCTTTGAGTCAAGCACAAGCACCTCAAGGTTCCTACCTCCCAGTTAATTGAGCAAACTATAAACCAACAGATTAATTATTGTAGACTGTTTTTTAAAGCTGTTGATGCAATGTGGAGAGAAGAATCAACAACATACACCATACAGTTGAAGTCTGAAGTTTACATACACCTTAGCCAAATACATTTAAACTCTGTTTTTCACAATTCCTGACATTTAATCCCACTAAAAAAAACTGTTTTAGGTCAGTTTATTTTAAGAATGTAAAATGTAAAAATAATAGTAGAGAGAATGATTTATTTCAGCTTTTATTTCTTTCATCACATTCCCAGTGTGTCAGAAGTTTACATACACTCAATTAGTATTTGGTAGCATTGCCTTTAAATTGTTTAGCTTGGGTCAAACGTTTCGGGTAGACTTCCACAAGCTTCCCACAATAAGTTGGGTGAATTTTGGCCCGTTCCTCCTGACAGAGCTGGTGTAACTGAGTCAGGTTTGTAGGCCTCCTTGCTCGCACACGCTGTTTCAGTTCTGCCCACACATGTTCTATAGGATTGAATTTGTTGTCTTTAAGCCATTTTGCCACAACTTTGGAAGTATGCTTGGTCATTGTCCATTTGGAAGACCCATTTACGACCAAGCTTTAACTTCTTGACTGATGTCTTGAGATGTTGCTTCAATAAATCCACATAATTTTCCTTCCTCATGAAGCCATCTATTTTGTGAAGTGCACCAGTCCCTCCTGCAGCAAAGCACCCCCACAACACGATGCCGCCACCCCTGTGCCAAACAGTTCTATTTTTGTTTCATCAGGCCAGAGGACATTTCTCCAAAAAGTACGATCTTTGTCCCCATGTGCAGTTGGAAACCGTAGTCTGGCTTTTTTATGGCGGTTTTGGAGCAGCGGCTTCTTCCTGGCTGAGCGGCCTTTCAGGTTATGTTGATATAGGACTCGGGTTAATTGTGGATATAGATACTTTTGTACCCGTTTCCTCCAGCATCTTCACAAGGTCCTTTGCTGTTGTTCTGGGATTGATTTGCACTTTTTGCAACAAAGTACGTTCATCTCTAGGAGACAGAATGCGTCTCCTTCTTAAGTGGTATGACGGCTGCGTGGTCCCATGGTGTTTATAATTGCGTACTATTGCTTGTACAGATGAACGTGGTACTTTCAGGCATTTGGAAATTGCTCCCAAGGATGAACCAGACTTGTCGAGGTCTACCATTTTTTTTCAGAGGTCTTGATTTCTTTTGATTTTCCCATGATGTCAAGCAAAGAGGCACTGAGTCTGGCCTTGAAATACATCCACAGGTACACCTCCAATTGACTCAAATAATGTCAATTAGCCTTTCAGAAGCTTCTTGACATCATTTTCTGGAATTTTCCAAGCTGTTCAAAGGCACAGTCAACTTAGTGTATGTAAACGTCTGACCCACTGGAATTGTGATACAATGAATTATAAGTGAAATAATCTGTCTGTAAACAATTGTTAGAAAAATAACTTGTGTCATGCACAAAGTAGATGTCCTAACTGACTTGCCAAAACTATAGTTTGTTAACATAAAATTTGTGGAGTTTTAATGACTCCAACCTAAGTGTATGTAAACTTCCGACTTCAACTGTATATACAAAAGTATGTGGACACCCCTTCAAATGAGTGGATTTGGCTATTTCAGCCACACCTGTTGCTGACAGGTGTAACAAAATCAAGCACACAGACATGTAATCTTCACATGTAATCTTCATAGACAAACACTGGCAGTAGTACGGCCTTACTGAAGAGCTCAGTGACTTTCAACGTGGCACCGTTATAGTTTCTGTCCTGCTAGAGCTGCCCTGGTCAAATTTTAGTGCTGTTATTGTGAAGTGGAAATATCTAGGAGAAACAACAGCCCAAGCCTACGATCACCATGAGCAATGCCAAGTGTCGGCTGGAGTGGTGTAAAGCTCATCACCATTGGACTCTGGAGCAGTGGAAACGCGTTCTCTTGAGTGAGGATTCACGCTTAAATATTTGGCAGTTCGATGGACGAATCTGAGTTTGGCTGATGCCAGGAGAACACTACCTGCCCGAATGCATAGAACCAACTGTAAAGTTTGGTGGAGGAGGATTAATTGTCTGTGGCTGCTTTTCATGGTTCGGACTAGGCCCCTTAGTTCCAGTGAAGGGAAATATTAAGGCTACAGCATACAATGACATCCTAGACCAGTGGTTCCCAAACTTGTTATAGTCCCATACCCCTTCAAACATTCAACCTCCAGCTGCCTACACTCCCTATAGCACCAGGGTCTGTGCACTTTCAAATGTTGTTATTTGACATCAATGTAAACCTGCCAACCACACATTATACAATACATTTATTCAACAAAATAATGAGTGTGAGTTTTTGTCACAACACGGCTCGTGGAAAGTGACAAAGAGCTCTTTGTGCACAAGTAATCATATAATAATCAATAATTTTGCTCTTTATTTAGCTATCTTACATATAAAACCTTATTTGTTCATCAAAAATTGTGAATAACTCACCACAGGTTAATGAGAAGGGTGTGCTTGAAAGGGTGCAGATAACTCTGCAATGTTGGGTTGTATTGGAGAGAGTCTCAATCTTGAATCATTTTTCACACACAGTCTGTGCCTGTATTTAGTTTCCATGCTATTGATGTTGAAAATACACTCTCACATAGGTACATGGTTGCAGAGGGCATCAGTGTCTTAACAGCGCGATTTGCCAAATCAAGAAACTATCCAGAAATCTGGCAGTGGCTTCTGATTAAATAACATTTTTTACAGAACCGCTTGTTGCAATTTCAATGAGGCTCTCTTGTTCAGATATCGGTACATGGACTGGATAACGAATCCAGTTGTTTGTGTCATCAATTTCAGGAACGTACCTGCGTAATTGCGCACCCAACTCACTCAGGTGCTTCGCTATATCACATTTGACATTGTCCGTAAGCTTGAGTTAATTTGCACACAAAAAAATCATACAGTGATGGAAAGACCTGTGTGTTGTCCTTAATGCAGACAGAGAAGAGCTCCAACTTCTTAATCATAGCCTCAATTTTGTCCCGTACATTGAATATAGTTGCGGAGAGTCCCTGTAATCCTAGATTCAGATAGGCCAGTCGTGTGAGAAACTCGTCATCATGCAAGCAGTCAGACATGTGAAAATTATGGTCAGTAAAGAAAGCTTTAAGCACGTCCCTCAATTAATAAAAACATGTCAATTCTTAGCACCTTGATAACCACCGCACTTCTGTATGTTGTAAAAGCGTCACATGTCCGCTGCCCATATCATTGCATAGTGCAGAAAATGCATGAGAGTTCAGGGGCCTTGCTTTAACAAAGTTAACCATTTTCACTGTAGTTTACAAAAATGTCTTTCAAGCTGTCAGGCATTCCCTTGGCAGTAAGAGACTCTCGGTGGACGCTGCAGTGTACCCAAGTGGCATCGGGAGCAACTGCTTGCACGCTCATTACCACTGCACTATCTCTCCCTGTCATGGCTTTTGCGCCATCAGTACAGATACCAACACATCTTGACCACCAAAGTCCATTTGATGTCACAAAGCTGTCCAGTACTTTAAATATATCCTCTCCTGTTGTCCTGGTTTCCAGTGGTTTGCAGAAGAGGATGTCTTCCTTAATTGACCCCCCATAAACATAACGGACGTGTACCAGGAGCTGTGCCAGGATCGCCACGTCTATTGCAGTAATTGTTTCAAAACATCTCCTGCCATGTCACTGATGCGTCGTGAAACAGTGTTGTTTGATGAAGGCATTGTTTGTATAGTTATTTTGGCCTTTTCCCCCAGCATTGACCCAGCCATATCCGTGACAGCAGGGAGAATTAAGTCCACCACAATAGTATGGGGTTTGCCTGTCCTAGCCACTCGGTAGCTCACCATATAAGACGCTTCTAGCCCCTTCTAATTAATGGTATCTGTTGCTTTTATACATATCTTACTACTAGAAAGTCTTCTTAGTTCTCGCTCAAAAAACTCCTGTGACTTATTTTTCAAATGGTCATGTTTCGTTTCTAAATGTCTGTGCATATGTAAAGGTCTCCCGTGAGAGAGTAATGGTTAATGTGATTGGATGAGTAACGGTTAATGTGATTGGATGAGTAACGGTTAATGTGATTGGATGAGTAACGGTTAATGTGATTGGATGAGTAATGGTTAATGTGATTGGATGAGTAACGGTTAATGTGATTGGATGTGTAACGGTTAATGTGATTGGATGAGTAATGGTTAATGTGATTGGATGAGTAATGGTTAATGTGATTGGATGAGTAATGGTTAATGTGATTGGATGAGTAATGGTTAATGTGATTGGATGAGTAATGGTTAATGTGATTGGATGAGTAATGGTTAATGTGATTGGATGAGTAACGGTTAATGTGATTGGATGAGTAATGGTTAATGTGATTGGATGAGTAATGGTTAATGTGATTGGATGAGTAACGGTTAATGTGATTGGATGAGTAATGGTTAATGTGATTGGATGAGTAATGGTTAATGTGATTGGATGTGTAACGGTTAATGTGATTGGATGAGTAATGGTTAATGTGATTGGATGAGTAACGGTTAATGTGATTGGATGAGTAACGGTTAATGTGATTGGATGAGTAATGGTTAATGTGATTGGATGAGTAACGGTTAATGTGATTGGATGAGTAACGGTTAATGTGATTGGATGAGTAATGGTTAATGTGATTGGATGAGTAACGGTTAATGTGATTGGATGAGTAATGGTTAATGTGATTGGATGAGTAATGGTTAATGTGATTGGATGAGTAATGGTTAATGTGATTGGATGAGTAATGGTTAATGTGATTGGATGAGTAATGGTTAATGTGATTGGATGAGTAATGGTTAATGTGATTGGATGAGTAACGGTTAATGTGATTGGATGAGTAATGGTTAATGTGATTGGATGAGTAATGGTTAATGTGATTGGATGAGTAACGGTTAATGTGATTGGATGAGTAATGGTTAATGTGATTGGATGAGTAACGGTTAATGTGATTGGATGAGTAACGGTTAATGTGATTGGATGAGTAATGGTTAATGTGATTGGATGAGTAACGGTTAATGTGATTGGATGAGTAACGGTTAATGTGATTGGATGAGTAATGGTTAATGTGATTGGATGAGTAATGGTTAATGTGATTGGATGAGTAATGGTTAATGTGATTGGATGAGTAACGGTTAATGTGATTGGATGAGTAACGGTTAATGTGATTGGATGAGTAACGGTTAATGTGATTGGATGAGTAACGGTTAATGTGATTGGATGAGTAACGGTTAATGTGATTGGATGAGTAACGGTTAATGTGATTGGATGTTAATTATTTCACTAGGCTACCTGTATTTGACATCATGTTATTTTGCTGAACACTAGATGGTTTCCTTTTCTTGTCAGTGAAACAAGGCTACTCAGGCGAGAGAAAAAACTCACCCAAATGTATAGCCCCGTTGGAAAATATAAATGGACTGTTTGAAAATGTGAATCACATTTCTATTTGGCGTACCCCGGACGGCATCGCGCATACCCCTGTCCTCGACGATTCTGTGCTTCCAACTCTGTGGCAACAGTTTGGGGAAGGCCCTTTCCTGTTTTAGAATGACAATGCCCCCGTGCACAAAGCGAGGTCCATACAGAAATAGTTTGTCGAGAACTTAACTGTTCTGCACAGACACCTGACCTAAACCCCATCGAACACTTTTGTGAGCCAGGCCTAATCGGCCAACATCAGTGCCCGACCTCACTAATGCTCTTGTGGCTGAATGGAAGCAAGTCCCCGCAGCAATGTTCCAACATCTAGTGGAAAGCCTTCCCAGAAGAGTGTAGGCTGTTATTGCAGCAAAGGGGGGACCAACTCCATATTAATGCCCATGATTTTGGAATGAGATGTTGGTCGAGCAGGTGTCCACATTCTTTTGGTCATGTAGTGTATGTCAGTCAAACTGAAGCTGGTGTGTGAGGAGAAAGGCCCAAACCTGTTGAGATGAAATGATATGTTGCACATGCTACAGTATATACCTTGGCTTGAGAAAGCCCATATAAAGCAATCGCCTACACATTTCAGATTCCAGGGTCCTCAGATGAACAGCAATCCATACCTTCAGCCAGTGATTCAGATTCAGATTAAGATTAATTCATATTTGTTTGCCACACAAACAATGGATATGAATCCATTTATGAATCAATGTTATTATCATGTATATGAGATGGTTCCTTCCTATCTGGTAGGTAGATCATGTGATCTGGAGATAGATCCATACTTAACAATAAAAGATGGGTTTAGACAGGGGTACTTATTTGACAGTAATTGAACTGCCATCTTGATGGATGGCAATAGCGATGGCGCCAGGCCTTAACGCCCCAACCTGCCGACCTGGCGTGTTGTGTTTCTGATCTGATCCCACCTATTTACTGTTATCTGGCCTGGCTGGCTCAAGCCTCTGAGTCAACCTGTCAGCCGAGTGGCAGTTCGAAAAGAAATATCAAATTGAATTAAAATTGGTCGCTCACCCAAAACAGAGGCCCGCATGCCTTAAAGATCACACATCTGTTCCTCTAAATCATTGTTGCAGAGTCAATCCCTCTCCTCTCCGGCGGACGGGTCGGGTGAATTTTTCATGCCAGCGGGGCCACCGCACGCTTCATCATGTTAAAGTGCCCATGACATTACTGAAGGAGCAGCCGTCCCTGTGCAGCCAGCTATGCTAATGCTTCTGGAAGGAGAAGGAGGAGAGGAGCCTGGCTGGGCTAGAACCCGGCTGCCTAGCTGGATGGTATTATACGGGAAGGAGAGAGAAGTAAGGGAAGGTCAGCAGCAGGCCTAGCTGCAAGCATTTATTTGGGATAGGGGCTTAGGAGACAGCAACTGCACTCAGTGGTTCAAATCAAATTGAATTGTATTTGTCGCATGCTTGGTAAACAACAGGTGTAGACTACCAGTGAAATGCTGACTTACGGGCCCTTCCCAACAACAGGTGTAGACTAACAGTGGAATGCTGACTTACGGGCCCTTCCCAACAACAGGTGTAGACTAACAGTGGAATGCTGACTTACGGGCCCTTCCCAACAACAGCTGTAGACTACAAGTGGAATGCTGACTTACGGGCCCCTCCCAACAACAGGTGTAGACTACCAGTGAAATGCTGACTTACGGGCCCTTCCCAACAACAGGTGTAGACTACCAGTGAAATGCTGACTTACGGGCCCTTCCCAACAACAGGTGTAGACTACCAGTGGAATGCTGACTTACGGGCCCTTCCCAACAACAGCTGTAGACTACAAGTGGAATGCTGACTTACGGGCCCTTCCCAACAACAGGTGTAGACTACCAGTGAAATGCTGACTTACGGGCCCTTCCCAACAACAGGTGTAGACTACCAGTGAAATGCTGACTTACGGGCCCTTCCCAACAACAGGTGTAGACTAACAGTGGAATGCTGACTTACGGGCCCTTCCCAACAACAGCTGTAGACTACAAGTGGAATGCTGACTTACGGGCCCTTCCCAACAACAGCTGTAGACTACAAGTGGAATGCTGACTTACGGGCCCTTCCCAACAACAGCTGTAGACTACAAGTGGAATGCTGACTTACGGGCCCTTCCCAACAACAGCTGTAGACTACAAGTGGAATGCTGACTTACGGGCCCTTCCCAACAACAGCTGTAGACTACAAGTGGAATGCTGACTTACGGGCCCTTCCCAACAACAGCTGTAGACTACAAGTGGAATGCTGACTTACGGGCCCTTCCCAACAACAGCTGTAGACTACAAGTGGAATGCTGACTTACGGGCCCTTCCCAACAACAGCTGTAGACTACAAGTGGAATGCTGACTTACGGGCCCTTCCCAACAACAGCTGTAGACTACAAGTGGAATGCTGACTTACGGGCCCCTCCCAACAAGGCAGAGAGAAAGAAAATAGACAATAGAAAGGTAAAACACGTAATAATAAATGAAACCTTTATTTAACTCGGTTAGTTAAGAACAAATTCTTATTTACAATGCCTACTCTTGCCAAACCCAAATGACACTGGGCCATTTGTGATGTGATACAGCCTAGATTTGAACCAGAGACCGTAGTGACGCCTTTTGCACTGAGATGCAGTGCCTTAGACCGCTGCGCCACTCGGGAGACCAATGAGTAACTATAACTTGGCAATATACACAGTTGTCCATCATCTCTCACTCTCTTCCCTTATCTCTCTCTTTTGTCTCTGTCATAATCACATACCAAATCTTACTAGCAAATTTTATGTCTCTCTCAAACTAGGTTCTATATTCTCACCACCAAGCAGGCAAAGTACTTCAGATACCATGTTAACTTCTAATGCCACAAAACCTCCCTCCTTTATTCTCCCCAAGCCCCTTAATCCTAGAGAGCTGTTTCAGAGCCTGTCCCCAAGGTCACCCAAGGTCACCAGTGGATAGTGAGTTTGCCGCAGTTAACAGGGCCGCTGCAATTTATCCGACATGATTTGTTTGGCTGAGGTAAAAGTCAACCATCGGCTCCGACCAGGGAACCAAAATAAAACCAAAATGTATCTCTTTCTCAGCTCTGTGGGGATTGGGTAATGGAATGCCACAGGGGATATACTGTGAACTTTAATGGCTCACAGCATTGTACCCCCTGAAATTCGATAAGTGAGCACAATTGTGAACACAAAGGATTAACTTTGATCTTGATATTGCATGTACAGCATTGATTTATCCGGAAAAGAATGGAGGTTGTGCTGGATGGCAGTGTTACTGCTGCATAATGGCTGTGTTGCAGGGAGAGGCCATCTCTCATCCTCAGTTTTGTCCTTCAGGTGTTTTGTATTCATGGCTCAGAATGCTCTGATTGATAGGGATTTCAAAGGCTAGACTATCACATCTTGCATCTTTTCCATTGGCTGTACAGGCACATGCAAAACAGACACAGCCTCTCCCAACTGTTATTTTCAAAGTTGTAAATCGATCTTGTAATCAGCAAGTGCAATCTTGTAAAGCTGAAATACAAAGCAAACAACCACAGAGACAGAAGGAGGGAGGGTCGGGGAGTGGAAGAGCGGGAAGAGGAGAGGAAACTATTTCCACTGTCAGTTTGCATTGAACAGCCTCAGAGGTGTGCTTTGTAATGTTTCTCGCCTTTTCAGAAACCGCCTCGGTGTCTATAAGGTTCTCCACAAGATGAGCTCAACTGATACTATGGTTCCCACACGCTCTACCTTCTGAAATTTCACAAATGATAGTGGTTACTGACTGAGAAGAGCCTGATAAAATCTCACCTGATTAGAGGGAGAGAAAAAACACGCAGTGTGAAAAGGCGAGAAAGGAGAACAGAATCTGCACTCATCCGGCCTCTGAGGTTGGTGTCTCAGTTTCAATTGCATATCTCTCTGGCTTGGCCTGGCCTGTGTGTAGCTCGGAGTGTAGCACGGAGGACGAGGTGTGAACACCACCTACACCTCATTTCTTTTCTCTCTTACTCTACCTCGCTATTATCTCATTCACATGGTTTGTTTTTAAACGAGGCAAGATTCAGCAGTTGTGTCATTTCAGTATTGTTGTTTAGAACTAGCTATTCAAATGCTACAAAAATGGCGGACATGTATTTAGGCATTATCTCCACTGCCCAAAATAATTTAAGACATTTTAGGGAGTTGTTTTTTGGGGGGCATCCTAACCAATGTAATGCTCTTGTTTCTATTCCAAGTAGGAATCATTGTAACACCTAACAATGATGTAGCACCTTTTTGTCTCGATATAATCTTGGTTTGCCTTAGCGACATGATGTTCCACACCATGGCTGCCACATGGGAACTATGTGTCCTGGTTAAAAGTAGTCCACTTTATAGGGAATATGGTGCCATTTGGGACACAGCCTTGAATGAGCCAGGCCCCACGTAGGCATGAATCTGGTCTGAAATAGCCCAGGAGTTCACTCCCTCTGGGACTGGCTGTGTTACAACAGAAAGATGCTGTCACCCACAGCCAAAGTGCTACAGCCATTCTTGTTGTGAATAAAAATGGGTTGACTTGATGACATCGTCTTGGTTGTTTATTGTAGACCTCCCCATGTTCTCTTACTTTGTCTGCATAGAAATCTCTTTTTTTTAAAGTATCTGATGATCTGAGATTGCATGGGCTGTATGATGTTAGCTTGGTGACGCACTATTGTAGGCTACATATTCAAGCAGTAGGTCATATACTAATAAATAGTTTAGGCTTTATTTGTAAACTAATACAACATGCGTTTTAGTCATCGTATGATATGCTTTATATTTATTCACATGCATGTGTCTTTAGCAGCCTTGGTCATTTAACAACCATTTCAGTTGGTTTCCTTCCTTATTTGCTGACATGACACGTCATTATGATCGTGCTCCCCCTCTCTCTCCCTTCTCTGGCTGGTGATGCTTGTCAGCAGAGCTGCCATAGGCCTTCATTGCTGTGACTGCTAAAGTCACAATCCATTACAGTGAGGGCCAATGCTTTTCACAGCTGACACAAAATATTGTTTTTACTGGTAAATCCCTGAAAAAAATCCACATTATTGAGTGGATAAATAAACATGAAGCTAGCTTTGCGACAAGGGTGGTTGGGGGTGTTTGTCTCTGGGGAGAAGAGGAGGGTCTCCTGGGTGTTTAGACTGCTTAACTATCACCGAGCAGGGCAGTCTAGCCCACCTCTCTCTCAAAGCCCCAGCAGCTATCTGGATCTCAGTGGTACCGTGGAGGCAAAGCAGAATAGCTTTCATTTAACATTTACTCAGCTCTGCCTTGAAAGCAAAGCCTTTAGGGTAATGTTAGGTCTTTTCATAAATTACGAAGATGTAATTTGACAAATTAGCTCCGCAGACACTCCGGTTGTATTTTTAATGGCTGCCATGGTTGATAATTAGCAGTGCTGTGTGCTAAAACCGCTACGCTGTTGCACCCGGGGCGGTATGTGCATCCAAAACCTGACAACAATCAACCACTGGGCTAATGGGGGATGATGTATCCCACAGGCTCGCTTCTTTTAACTGGGAGTGATGTTTCTATTCACACTATATCAGTGTGCTTGTCTGTCTGTGTCTTTACTCATGTTCAGTATAGGAATCCTGTTATTCCTGACGAGCAACAAAAGTATTCAAATCAAATGAAGCTCTGCTCTCTGTCTCTCATTTTTATTTTTCTCTCGGAAGCACAGACTTTCGTTTGAGAGAAAAACCAATCACATTTAAGGCTCTGTTCATCAGCCCTGTGGTCTACATGTCCTGGCCTCTTGTCGTGAGTTTCAACCTCAGACCTGAGGAGCCATTTGCACATAGAGAGCTTGTCTTACACTTTTAATGAGTTGCTCACTGTTATTCTCCAACAAGCTCTGTTTTTATTAGCCTAGAATAAATTCCTCTCTCTGGTTTCGAGACAGTCTCTTTAAATTGGATGGAAGTCATTGAATGCCTGCTGGGAAAGAGAGGCCTGTGAAATGTGGGATTAATTTATACAAATATTTCTATATCTATTAATTTGGATGAAATGTGACAAGGTACTGAGACGTGGCTGCTGCGGCACAGTGCTCAGTGTATTTCCATGTTCACCCCCTCTCTGTTGAATGTGCAACATTGATTTTCTACCTTCGGTTCTACCTTTGCTTTTCAATAACACATTAGTTATGTATTTATGTGTCTTTGTTGCACATATAATTGATAAAGTCTGTCATCGGAGACAAAGTTATTCTTACTACTAAGATAACATTTATTTTCAATGAATGTCGGAGACAATAGCTATACAAATGTTTTTGTATTTACCAGTCTATTAACTGGCTTAACTCACAGATGGAGATAATAATAGTGCATTATGGGTAGTGACGGCAGTAGCAGCAACCTATAATGGTCTCGGTGGGAGCCACATAATCCATTCCCTAATTGTTGGGGGACGTCGGCACAATGCTGTCACAACTACCGGCTGATTTGGAAAGCAGAGGATTGGGAC